>NW_019170147.1:0-75599 GCF_001792695.1 Aspergillus bombycis | reverse complement strand
GCTGTCTACAGAATCACCATGTTTCGCAGGTTTCTTGGAGACAGCCGTCTATTTAGGGAGTGCGTTGGTGGGACTGCATCTTTCATCTTGCTATTATGGCTGTGATAAAGTTGGAAAAAGGGGATCCCTGTAAGACATCTTGCCGGCCAAGATGAGGAAAGCCTTGGAATATAGATCTCATCTTAAGCCTGGCATGCTAGTGGTATATCCTCCTTGCATGGCTCGCCTTTGACACGCTAGCCGCCGATCCCGCACTATCGGCATTTTTTGTTGTTGTGGAGCGGGCAATATTATGTGTATATAGAATCTTGCCACAAAGAAGGCGAGAGAGGGGAATGCAACATAATAATCTATTCATTTAGAGCGTTGTAGGAAGTACCTACAGAAGATATACGGAGTACGCAAGATTCCAACGGGTCGAGAAGGTGAACCTTCTCCGTTGCCATCTGCCGATGTTGATCGGGATGGGCCGGTGCATCAGCATGCATAAGGGTGGACTGACGCCGAAAGGGAGATCTGTAAACATTCGAATCCAGATCGATCTAGCATTCCAATGCCCTTGTGCACCTGAGGAATTCCCCAGAATGTTTCACCTTATTTTGCCCTCTTATCAATTTGACAAGTTCCTGGGGGAGTATTGTGATGCCTGGGAATGTAGTCCAGAGTAACGGAGAGTCGACTTTGCGGTGAAAAACAGCACTAAGCCTGATTTGGCGACATGTTTAGGTTAGTGTCGTTAGATTTGGTTTAGTTCGGCATCACTTCGAACATCTGAACCGTTGCGGTGTTGGCACAACAAAAATCACCTCCAAACTCACCACTCCTGCCTCCCCCCATTCCCCGATCCTCCGATGTTTATGCTCTCCTCTCACTAATAAGACCCCTCCGTCTGCCCTGTTAGTGACCCAGCCAGCTCATTCCCCTGCTTCTGGCTGGTGCCACCATGCTTGCAGATCGTCGTCGAGTGCCGCAATGTCATGAGTCGCCCTCCTTTCCGCCCCTCAAGTCCCGCAACTATGACCTCCGATAAACAAACCACCAACGGCCCCGTTGCCAAACCCTTCACCCCCTCACTCAGTGCGGCTTTCAACCGATCCACTAAATCCCCTCTGACCCCAAAACTTGCCAATCCCGGGGGGTATCGTACTCCCCGACGATTGACCCCCTCCGAACACCCGGCGGCCTCCAACTCCAAGCCGGATCCCGAGTCGGTGTACCTCAGTGCCAACGTTACCCCTCGATCCGGTACTCGCACGAGTAGACGCGATGGACCGACTTCTACCCCGAACACGCCCTCGACGGGGCACTACTCGCCTTCTTACATATCAGCCAGTGGCTCGACTGTGGGAAAGCGTACGGACCGGAGTCCTGTACGGACGGGGGGAAAGCTTGAGCCTGCGAGAACCACCAGGGCCAAAACCTTGACAACGGAACCTCAACGTTCACGACCGAATTCTGTCTGTGGGGCGCCCTCCAATTCACCCAGATTTTTCCACGCTTCCGATGCGCGATCGAATCCAGATGTTGATAACCGACCAAAGCCAGCGGTGAAACCATCCCACCCCACTTTTGTATATGCCAACGGAGAACAAGAGGGCCCGTCGGAAGAGCCGAACACAGCGTCAGTGTACAAACGACGCTCGACCGGGTTCACTCGCTCTGTGGTTGGCTCTAAACCCCCGTCGGCGTCCCCGCGATTGGCGTCCCCCAGGCTAAATGCCTCCTCTCCCCGACTGTCGGACGGTGTTGGTTCTCAGGCCGGCTCGCAAATTGGCTCGCAGGTCGGCTCGCAGATCGGCTCACAGATCGGCTCACAACTCGGCCCACAGCCTGGGCCACAATTTGGCTCTCAAGCTGGCACTCGATTTGACTTTGCTCCTCAGATAGTCTCGCACATGCCGAGCCCACCCATGAGTCATTTCTCTCCGAAACCAACTACGTCGGCTCCGAGACACATGAAATCCTCCAGTGTCGACTCGGGACATGGTACTACCTCTCCAAGAGAACCATTGCGGCCAAGTCCTATCATAATATCCCCGTCCGACACCAAAATCGACGCTAGCACTGTTGCTTCCGAACCAATACCGGGTCTCCGACCCCGGGTTTTCAGCAGTGGATCCGCGGCCTCTGTAGAGACCCATGATTCTTCGCTACACAGTCCGGCCAAGTCTGAATCAGGGCAAGCCAAAGACGATGTGGCTATTAGTGCCCGTACGGAGCGCAAGATCCTGGATCTCGAAATCAGTAACTCGTCACTCCTCGCAATCAATCGTACGCTCGAGCGCGAAATGCGGAAGCAAAATGCGGAGCTGCGAAGATATCGGCGCCTCAGCCGTGCGGGTCGCTTGTCCGTGGCACCATCCAGCCGTTCCGTTTCCGGGGCTTCTATGGGTATCATGGTCGAAGCGGACGAAAGTGATGAACATGAACACTCTTCGGTTCAGTCACCCGAGGAACTGTCTGAGTTAAGCGACGAGGATTCTGTGATGGATGAGGGCGTTATTAGCCCTGATTCCTTGGCTGAACATGATGCGCGACATCGCGCCCAGGATGAGAAGAAGTTTTTCATCGACCTTGCTAGACACCAAGAGCTTCTGGCGGACAGCCAGAAAATGAACCAGAGTCTTAAACGCTGCCTCGGTTGGACGGAGGAGCTAATAAAGGAAGCCAAGAAAGCCCTTGAGTATTCCGTGCATGTAAATGACATCCAACTCGGAGGACGAGTCCTTGCACCAGAGGAAATAGCCGACCTCCGGGAAAGTGGCCGAGGTCTATTGAGGGCGAGCGATCCCCAGGACCTCTCTTACCTACCGGAATTACCAGACTCGGAGCCAGACTCGGAGGCTGATGAGGCCACGGAGGCTGCCGCAGAGACAAACCTAGACGGGGCACTGTAAACTTGCCACCAACACCACAACAATCTTGTATTTCTTTTTCATTTGTTCACCATACTCGGCGGCACATCTACATGATATGGCCGTCTCCCCATTCCACTCAGCAACTGTTTTGCATCGTGGCCAATGCTGGCATTGTCCGAGCGGGATACCCATCGTTCTCTCTCCCGTCGTTTTCTTCTTTTCAATCTGATTTCCTCTGATCTCTGTAAGCGATAGATGGCCGGCTTCCCTCTTGGTAACCGTTGCTAGATACCCATACGCATAATGAGTTTGACATGTTCGAGTATATGGATTATGAAGGCACGATAAACAGACTTATTCTCAAGATATAGATAAATGACATTAATTCAACGATGATCTAGCCATAGGCATACAGAACTGGCCGTGTCCCGAGCGTAACCCTAGTTCCATTACAGTAGACAAGCAAACTCAGTATACAAAACAAGACGAGCGCCATTAATAAACTCGCGATTGTAAAAACCCACAAGACGGGGAGGAAAAACCAACCGCAAGAAAAAGGCAACTCAACACTAACAAGACATCCCAAAGATCCATCCCAAGGCAGAACCAAATACCAACAAATCCCATCACAAAAGACAAATATCCATAACCCAGAGAAGAATACATCCCTACTCCCTATCCCCAAGATAAACTAAACAGTCCCTCGCCCTCTCTTCCCTATCCTCACCCCCAAGAGAAGAAGAAGAAGAAGAAGAAGAAGAAGAAGAAAAAGAAAAGAACGAGCCATCGATATCCAACCACTCACGACCAAAATCTACATCAAGATCAACCTCCACCTCCACCTCCTCCCAATCCAACCCCAAATCCCACCACCCAGCCATTCCAACCTCCCTCACAGCGCCCCTCCAAGCCCTAACAGGACCTCCCTCGCGGCCTCCAGCCAAACAACAGGCACCCAAACCAGCCGCACAACGCCAGAAAGATACCCAACATTCAGCCCGAACCCACGGATGCAGATCCCATGGTGTCGGAATACCCGATCGATGCGCCAGAGCGTCCGATACTCGACCTTTTTGCCCCCCCCAATTTTGACGGGGGGATACGCGGTCCAGAGCTTCGTCCAGAGCGTATCCCGAGTTTGAGCTTGAATATCTGGAGTAAGAAGCCTTGTCACGAAGGTAAAGTGAGTCCATGGCGTCAGATCAATCATAAGCTCATTGTCTGTAAAAAATAAGGCTCCTAATCACTAGGTTTTCGTCGAGAACGAGAGGCACGCTGTGTCCCCTGCACTCGGGGAATGGAGATACACGTGTGTTGCCGAGTGTAGTCATGGTGAGGGCAGTCAGGGTGATGGTTGGGCAGTTGGGGGTGAGAACTCCGTCTTCGTTTTCAGTGTCGTAGTCAAGCTCCCGTGGTGTCTATGGAGTATTAAGAGCGCAGCTCGGGGTGGTGGTACCCGAGGCGCTGGTGTGTTCGTCTTCGAAGGAGACGAGGTTGTCATTTGGGGGTGTATAGAAGGATGTTATGGATTCTGTTGTGATGTTGGACATGGAGAAGAAGCTTTCCATATCGTCTATGGTGTTGAGGATGGGATGTGTGTTTGAGGCCCTGTTGTCTGTGTCCATGTTCACCCTTGCGTAGGAGTATGTGGTGGTATTGATATAGCGTGTTCCGGTGATCTTTTGAATTTATTGTTTAATAACTGTAGTAATGAAGGCACTTGTTGTAGTGCTAGGTGAGAGGGATGAAGAAGGTGAGTCTATAAGGGCGTGAGGTAGCAACAAACGAGTCTATTGATGACGTATCATATAGCTACACCGTTATGATGCACATTCCACTGCGTTTAGGAGTGGATGAGGTCTTTGTGACGACTATGAGATTATGATAGTTATAGAACGCTGGGCTACAATGTTCTCTTCTTCTTATCCGACTTTGCAAGACCTTGTGATTAGCTCATTGACTATCACGAAGACAGTGCTATTTATGGCGATATCATCGTACATGTATACAGATTGCGATGTACACGAGTGGTATAACTCACTAACATTAGATGGCCACTCATGTAGAATGCACATCAGCAGGGCCCACAGCTCACTCAGGGCGTCCATCGCCAACCTGGTGACCAGCCGTGTAGTTCCCAAAACAAGCATATTGGTACTCGGCCTTTTCCTTCAGCTTGGAAACACCTTTCAGGAAGTCCTCAACGCCACAGAAGCCATTGATAGAGCTCTCACATCCATCTAGGCCTTCTTGTGAGACAGGAGAACCGTTCAGCACGAACCGAATAAGATCTGTGGTGCCGGACGTCGAGGAAAGATCCGGGTTCTTGTAAAGCGCACCGTCCAGTTGATGGAAGTTAGTCCTTTCCGGACAAGTCCAGATCTCGGAAATCAGATGTGCTCCGAAAGGTGTAACCTCGTTGAGCTTGAAGTTACGGGGGACAGCGTGAGCCACATCGTCAGGCAAGCCCTTTGATCCATAGTTGAAGTACTTAATCCCCAGAGCGGCCAGAACTCCGACAATCACATCATCATGGGACATGTCCATATACAATGGCTGGTTGAGAGGGAATGTGGCTGGTTCGGAGTCGATAGTAGTGTTGATACTGGTATCGCTGGTCTCGATCCGCTTGCCCTCTAATCTGGCTGCCAGCTCCAGAACGTATCCGATGCCTTGAGCACGGCCAGTTGGAGCGCCAAATCCATAGTTACCATAGAACTGAAGGTCAACGAAGTACTCAAAATCGCGCCATTCCTGCTCCGTGAATAACGAGCAGAACGACGAGCTGCCTAGCGCCGCGGTTTCGTACGGGCAGAGACTAAACATACCCACCACATCGTAGGCCGTGAGGTTGAAATCGGAAGGAAGGAAATGCGACAGCCTCTTCAGTGCGTCTTTGGTAAGATTTGGGATGAATCTTTCTCCCGAATCATCGCTGAAACGGTCAGCAGATATTATAATATGCACGAGGCCAGGGCTTACCCTTCTTCCAAGTCTCCGGGACAAGAGCCGTCGGACGCCAGAGTGTTGTTGAACCCGGTACCCTCGTGCGTTATAACCAGGTCATACTCAGAATAGGAGCTATTAGCACCGGTATTTCCAAAGAAACCGCCTAACAAGTTAGCATGGCACAATGACACTAATGAATGGCGAACGTACTCAACCACCAGCGGGCGCTCTCCAGGATTCTGGCCTGGTCTGTCGTCCTAAAGATTGGTTTAGGCCGCTCGGTCCCATTGGGATAGACGTTCAAAGAAGAATCGTAAGAAGCGACGCCGACAGGGGCCCGATAAAGTGTTCGTCCATACTTAGACCAGATATTTGCACCGGACGTCGCCTCCGTCGCAGCACCAGAGACGAGCAAAAGGTCCTCTCCGAGCACATACTCCCACTCATTCAAGAATGATAAAGCTCCTTTGGCGACCGTGGTGTTGTCATGGCGCTTGGTGTAATTCTTGAGCTTCTGGGCAAAATCTTCTACTACACCACCGTCTAGTTTCCACGACGTAGGATAGCGCTGTGCGTGTCTATGGAGGACATGGACTTGGGAGAGCTCACAGCCCCTTGGGACACCGTTCGGCACCTCGAACCCAGGCTGGTCCTTGTAAGGGCTAAGGTTGCCCCAGCTGGAGGATATGTCAAATCCAGACGGGTAGGTAGTCCCAGTCGGACCAGATGCTGCGGCCGATGAGCTTGAGGTAGGTGCTGCATCTCCTACTACTGCCTGGAAGGCGAGTAGGGCTGCGGTTGATTGCAATATCTGCTGCATCTGTGGCTAAATGTGAACTTCTTGGAACGGTTGGTGGTCGGGAGTCGGGACGCGAAATTGGCGGGTGGTGGTACGTCTTAAATAGTATAAGCTTCCTGGTAATCACCGGTGAAGGTAGGCAGATAAGAAATTGGGCTAACTCAACCAACCGTCAACCCATAAATATTTGTTTCTGGGTTGTAAGAGATCTACGCGGCGCCTTCCGTTCCGAGGATTCCCCAAGGTATCATCGTGCCTGCGGATCGGTGCAACCCGCCAGTGAGGGGGGCATGATTTTGGGCTAAGGATGCTTAGTGGGATTAGCCTGCTATTAGTGGGTAATGTATAGCGTGATCCATTGGGTGGTTTATCAGGTAGTGAAGATATGGGAAGGAATCATAGGCAGTTGGTTATAGTGCTTTGTTTCCCGGTGTGACTGAGCCGAAGGTCCGAAAGGGGTATGTGCTCACGCGATCATCGATTCCCCCCTCCTGTTGTACCTCCTTTTCTATAGCAGTGACACATTTCTTGCGGGGTTACACGTTCGATCTTCGACTATCAGATCTAGCCGAAAAATGGGGAAGCAGTATTGGCGTCGGTCTCCATCATAACCCCGTAATGATAACCTAAACCATGAGGGCTCGAAAGAATTGAGAGCCAACCCGACCCAAGAATGCGTGCTAGGCTGCCTACCATATGCCAATGCCCAGAATACAGTGAGAACTTATTGTTATTCTTTCGAATAATGGGTAAATTTTGATCTAGATATAGTGAATAACTGACTACTAGAAAATGGCTCGACTAGGTTCAAGTTATTCCTGTCGATCCGCCAAAATATATCTTATTGCTCACGTATGTACTCTGGTCTAGTAACTATACCAGCATCGCGAACAACTCAAGTACCATTTGTGACATAGTACACACACACTTGGAGAGTAAGAAAGTTTTATTACATACAACCGAGATATATGGTTTGGACCATAGCCATAGGTGAAGCTGCGGATTGCTACAACTGGAGGTAGAACAGGTATCCAACAATCTAATCCGCCCATGAATAATCAGACATCGCTAGGGCATGAAGGCACAAAATGATACATTAAGAAGGGTAGAGAAGAGAAGGCACAGAAGGTATGCACAAAACACAAGGGGTAATCGATTATGTATCGAGAACAGGTATCTAAGCGGTGGATTCTTCAACGTGTTCATGCTTGGACTTCTTCTCTTTCTTCTTCTTCTCCTTCTCATCCTTGCCCTTCTTCGTCATAGCATCGGCCATAAGTTGCTCAAACGCCATGTAGTCTCCTTCCTCCTCGGGGTCACGCTCCGCCTGCATTGTGTTAGTATCCCAGCATGCTAAAGCCGTGGAGGCATTGTTTGTGCTTACCTTTTGATAAATATTACCCGCAATGACTAGGGCATGGGCACGTTCAACACGCTTGTCCAACTTGATCTTCTTATCGCCCAGGACTTGATCACACACATCGCGCAGCACGCTCTGAATCTCGAACTTGCTGCCCCGCCAAGCAGCCGCCAGGATCTTGCCTGTGACCTTCTTCTCGTACTCAGCTCTTTTCTCGTCGGTCCAGTCTTCGCCACCACGTTCTTCCAGCTTGGCCATTTCTTCCATAGTCATCTGTGCATCAATGGCAGTCGAGATGGTGGTCCATGTCTCCTTGGCGAGGGTGCCCTTGTCCTTCAGCCGAGAGAAGAAGCCCGAGATACCGAGGAATTTCTGGGACTTCAGGAATGAGCTACCTTTTTGAATGTATGTCTGACCGATCGCATGCAGGATTTCAAGACCGAACGACTCCATCTTCAGATTCTCTACCTCGAGGCGGATCTTCTCCTCAAATGCGCGTGTCACATCGGCGCCCTTGTCCGTTTCGGTCCAGACGCTGATCTTGTCCACCAGCTTCGTGGCTAATGTGTTGACCCGTTCCTCGCGGGCCTTCTTTCTCTCCAATTCGTACGCAGCCAAGCGCTCCTCCTGCTCCCGGGACAAGCCGCCCTTCTTCTTGCTCTTCTTGTGTAGTTCTCTCTCCTCCGCAGACACACCAGCTGCCTCCATCCGTGCATCCTCCTCGGATTTGTCCATGATGGCTTGTTGACCGAGGTAACGACGAGGCGTACTTGTGCCGGAGCTGGGCGTTGGGGTGGGTTTCTCGAATTTCTCTTCAGAAGCGGGGGCATCCGCAGCAGTTGCACTGCCAGTAGGAGCGGAAGCAGCACCACCCTCCACGGAGGCGCCAGGGGCCGCTTTGGTGTCATCGTCATGGATATTCAATTTTTCCTCCGCGGATGCAGCCAGTTCCTCCTCCTCCATCTCCTGCATGGTGATATCCATCGTAGTGGTGAGATCCTTCATGAGAGAGATTTCGCCGATAAGATCGACGAAAGCGTTGCCACCAAATATCATGCCGAAGAACTCCGACGGGTCCTCTGTAACCGAGTGTGAGCAAAGAATATGTTATCCGCGGTACCAAGCACACCTACCGAAACCACCACCGGGGACTGCATCCTCCTTGCCAAACTTATCATATCGCTTTCGCAGTTCTTCGTCGCTAAGGACCTGGTAGGCTTCTCCGATCTGGCGGGAATAGTAAGTATCAAGAGCTAGTGGGAGAAGATCTTCACAGCAACGCAAGAACTAGCGTACCGCTTGGAATCTCGCATGCGCAGTCTCATCACCGGGGTTCTTGTCTGTGGGCGATTAGGATCAAGAGAAAATATATGGGGTGAGCGAGTGAAGCATACCGGGGTGAGTGACAATGGCAAGTTTACGGTATGCCTTTTTAATCTCCAGTTCGGTTGCCGTGGGAGGCACCCCCAGAGCATCGTAGTACGTAGTGTCTGCGACCATGATGCGGTAATTTGTGGAGTTCAACCCAACAGGACGTATACCCCGATTGTCCCCAGGGTCACGAAGCAGTAAAATCTAAGGATACTAAAAGAGGCAGAGCGGAGGATCAGAAAATAGGAGACGCAGAAGACAGTCAAAACAGTTGGAGTAAGTATTGATAGGTACACAACTAACTTTTTTTTTTCTGCCTGACGATGCTTTCCGACGGGAGTTTCGTCATGCGCGGGGCGCCCATGACTTTTGTCCGAACCCCAAAAGGGACCGTATTGTCACCGTATCGTAATGCTGACGGTAAGCCACACCACTACATATTGTTTATCGCGGTGTATTGGTGGTAATCCCGTGTCATGCGCACCAGCCTCTCCGCCTAGACACGCTAATAGGCTCTAGCCACAAGCTAGAGGCTCTCAACCGAACGTAGACGTCTTTGTCCCTCTCATTTTAAAATCCCTCTTCTTTTTTCTTCCTTTTCAACGACCACTCCCTCCCTCTGCACCTCCTCTTTTTTCCTCCCTTTTTCTTTTTTACCGCAAGCCTCCCTAATTCCCCTTCCCTCTCACTCATCTGTCACTCAATTGTCCTACCCTTACCCTTATTTATCCCTGGTATCTTCCCTGAATCCTCTCTAGTTTGTGAGATTATTCGCACTCTGTCCACTACTGTACAGTAACAATTTGTCACCTCGGCGACTTCACTTCCCACATTCCTGTTTCCCTGGTTCTCTGTATGACTATTGGCTGTTGATACAGCGTATCTATTTAATTTGGTTGCTATTGCTTAATTTGCCTCGCCCCTTCTTTCTTCCCTGTACTGTGACGCTGTACAACCGCCATCATGCGTGCTACCGAAATTCTCTATTATATGCTCCGCCCCAGCCAGTTGAGGGCCATCGTTCAGTGGTAAGTTTACATACCCCCGACTTGCATTGTTTTCCTCTGTGAAGGTGTATGTGCCAACGCTTACAGAGGTTTATTGTTGCCTCGCGATAGGAAAGTCTGGCACAACCCTGTCCATGAACGAAATGAGAAGAATGAAACAGACACACAGAAGGCTTGCTTCAAGTTCCTCGACTTGACAAGTCGGAGTTTTAGCGCGGTGATCCAGGAGCTGCATCCCGAACTGCTACTCCCAGTATGCGTTTTCTACCTTGTTCTTCGTGGGTTGGATACCATCGAAGACGACACGTCGATTCCTCTAAAAACCAAGGAGCCAATGCTGCGAGAGTTTAAAGACTACCTGGAGCAGGACGGCTGGACGTTCGATGGGAACCGCCCCGAAGAAAAGGACCGTGAACTGCTGGTTCAGTTTCACAACGTCATCGCTGAGTTTAAGAACATGAAGCCAGCTTACCGGGAGATCGTCAAGGACATCACTGACAAGATGGGCAACGGTATGGCCGATTACTGCCGAAAGGCGGAATTCGAGGATGCCAGCGTCAAGACAATCGAGGAGTATGATCTCTACTGCTACTATGTAGCCGGCTTGGTGGGTGAAGGACTGACTCGCCTCTTTGTTGAGGCGGAGTTCGGCAACCCAGCACTGCTCTCGCGTCCGCGTCTACACAAGTCCATGGGGCTCTTTTTGCAGAAGACTAACATCATTCGTGATGTGCGGGAAGACCACGATGATGACCGACACTTCTGGCCCAAAGAAATTTGGTCCAAGTATGTCCCCGAGTTTGAGGATCTCTTCAAGCCCGAGAACCGCGAGACTGCTCTCAACTGTGGATCCGAAATGGTTCTCAATGCTCTGGAGCACGTCGAAGAGTGTCTGTTCTACCTCGCTGGCCTACGCGAGCAGAGTGTTTTCAACTTTTGCGCCATTCCCCAGTCCATGGCCATTGCTACCCTAGAGCTTTGCTTCCGCAACCCGGACTTGTTCGATCGTAATATTAAGATCACCAAGGGCGATGCCTGTCAGTTGATGATGGAATCGACCCAGAACCTCCATGTTCTCTGTAATACCTTCCGCCGCTATGCGCGCCGGATCCATAAGAAGAATACTCCTAAGGATCCCAACTTCCTCAAGATCAGCATTGTTTGTGGAAAGGTATGCTATCACTGCTTTGACTGCTGGCACATGACCATACTGACGGTTTTCCAGATTGAGAAGTTCATGGACACGATCTTCCCCCAGCAGACTGCCGCACAGGCTAAGCTCAAGGTGCAAGGCGAGAAGTCGGAAGCTGAAAAAGAGAAGGCCAAACTGGAAGCTGAAACGCGCCAGGATCTGTACTTCATGTTGGCTTTGATGGGTGTGATTGTGCTGATCGTGTCGATCATTATGGTATGTTGTTGACGACGTGACTAGTGATGAATGAGACTGACTGTTTTTAGCTTACAGCTGCCTGGCTACTGGGCGCCCGCTTCGACCTTGCGTGGCAAGAGCTGAGGACCGGCAACTTCCGCCCCCCTGCTAACAGGATTCCCGGCGAATTGTAAGCGTGAGTTACGGATTTACGACGTCTTTATTTTATCAGCAGATGACCGTGCATGGCTCTTGTTTATATTACCCTTCTTGCCATGACGCTATATGTTTAACTAATAACGATAATATCTTCCTCCCTTTCATCCTCCTTTCTGCTTGCAGTATTGCTTGTGTGGGAACAGTGGCAGGTCAACTAGCACGGATGTCAAATTGCAATCTAGCCCTTTCATGGCTGTGGTTGTGCCGAAGAAGTGCTGAAATTGAGTGTGAGATTTCTCCGACCAGTGACGTACTAGAGGTGTGTCCTGCAGCTCTGCTGAGATGGCATACCTCCATTGACGATCTGGAACATCCTTGTATCTACGCCTTGTAGTGCTTTATACGTAACGTACTGTGATAGTCTCCCACGTAGGTAGTTGAATACCATTGATTGATTATACACCTTTCTTTCCCATTGACAATATTCTCCATATCGTATTCATCTTGTGACAGACCACGCAGCCTACTCAATACCCATATCCTATCCTCATCTAGCATCGACCATCCATCCTAGAATCCATCCGCATGCTACACCCCAACCAAGCCAACCAAAGAAACCCCCAAGCCCCCATACCCACCGCCCTCCACCTCCCTCGCAGCCTCCACAAAATCCCCAACCGTCAACCTCAGCCCAGCCTCCGAAACCAAATCCTCCCCATCCCCAAGAACCCCCCTCTCCAAGGGCCCCGGCATACCCCCATTCAACTCCCAAACCCTCCCATCACTGCCCTTCACAAACCCCAAGAAATGAAACCCATTATCCTCCTCCGGCCCCGGCACCCCCGAACTGCCCCCGCGCGCCGCATCCATATGCGCCTCCTCCAGAAACAGGGCCTCATAGACCACCCGCGCGCGATCCTCCGGCGCCAGGGAGAGCAGTTCCCCCCGTAGCTTCGCCAACTCAGACCCGTGGGCCAGATGCGCCCCGGCGTCGAGATTCAGCACGCAGTGCAGGAAGGCCATGAGGCCGCAGGCGTGGCCGATTGTTTGGGGGATCCAGAGTGGGTCGGTTTCCTTGGGGGTGGTGTATCTGGGGAGGGTGGATTGGAGAGTTGAGCGGGCGCGGGCGAGATGGGCGCTGCGGCGAGGAAGATTAGGGCGTTGATTGGGCGGGGTACGTCTGTGGGGGGAGGGTCGAGGGTGAAGATGTCGTGGAAGGTGAGGGTTTGGATGGAGAGGGCGGTGGCTAGGTGGGCGTGGACCGTGGGGTTGTTTTCTGTTTGTTTTTTTGTTCGTTAGTTGTCTGGTTTGTGGTACGCTTTGTAGATTGTTTGGGATGGTGGGGAGGTATGTATCATGATGTATGTATGTATGTAGGTAGGTAGGTAGGTATATACCTAGGGGAATGAAGGTTTTGACCCCATTGATGATTTTGGCGCCGGTGGGGAGTGTGGTGGACATGGCTTTGTTTGTTGATGATAGTGATTTATGGTTACTGCGTGATTTGATGAGTATGATGGGAACTTCGAATGTGGTGGTACGTGTTTCTGTTGGATGTTGTTAGTATTATATGAAATCTCCAATTATTATTAGGCAGAGGCGGGTGACGCAATGTATGTATGTACATACAAAGGAATTTATCGGTGCCTGAGGATGGATGGCGATCAACCGCGACAGGCATGTAGAAGTCTATTTCCTAAAGCAATCTGCACATTGACAGGCAGTAGTGGCATTGCATAACCATAATGCATTTACATCTCCGATGGCATTCTTCATATGCAAGCCGGGAAGTATAATACAGTCGCAGTTCCTACCAACATATATTGTTTTGCTGTTTTATCCAAACACGAGCTTGAGTATTAAAAAGGGTCAATATAACTGGATTGCTTATACAAAGTGTAGAGCTGCAAAAAGGATTCTCTAAAATGATTTCTTTCCCAGAGAGCCCAGCGGCCACTTTGAAAACAATGTAGATATACTTTCAAAATTCACACCACACTCCATACTATGATAGGATTCGGTTATACTGCTCTCCATTGAACCCTATATTTGTTCGCTCGTGACAGCTACCATCGCATATTGTCTTGTGGATGTATCCAACCTAGCTCCCACGTTCTTCTATTCTCGGCAGGTCCTTGAGACAGCTTAGTCATGGTGGATATACTTAACCTATGTTTAACGTATGACATGACTCCCTTCTATCGTGTCGTCGTTAGAGGCAGAAGTGCGCTGTAATACGAGGCTTGCTTTCGCGGCTGTCCTCAAACCAGGGCAGGAGGGATCGCCAGTCATGAAGCATGACATGTGTAGTGGCAATTTGCTTCAATTACATCATGATATTGAGCTGAGCGATGCGAAAAAAGCAACAAAAGCTAACCAATATCATGGTACCAAGGGAAGCAGTCAACTCGGTGAGAAAGATACCTCGCTGATGAGATTTGTGAGTAGCAAATAACTCGAATCAGTGTCAATCCCGGCAGCTGACTTCATGAGACAGGATCGTACTATAATGAGCTGCAACAGCATTGTATTTGCCTAGATAAACCTTGTGAAGGACAACTCTCATCGTTGATCTCTAGTCTTGGGGCGCCAGGGCGGAAATTAAGTCTCCGCTTAGCCCTAAACAGATTCCATGCCATGGTACCTACTACTAGTAGTAGTACTGCCTTAGAACGTGTGTTCTCTCAAGTACCCCCACATTGCATTCCCAAAGCCAAGTCTGGCGTCGGGATGCCGAGACTCGCTATCTACCGAGCGCCCTTACCGTCGTCTATTTATTACACTACCTGGCCTCCCGCCTCTGCGCGCTGGCCCTTTCAGTTCTTGTATCATCTTCCGTTCTCACGCAACCATCGACAGCTCCGCTTCAACCTTCACATTGCAATTCACCAATTCACCCCTTATCAATAGTGCATACATACATTCTGATGGAGTCCGTTACCGTCAACAGCTTACCAGTACAAAACCACCAGAAAATACTAGCATTACCCATATAGTTAGACTGATAGCATCATTCTGCACCACTATATCATTACTTATCCATACTTAACGACCAACCATCGAAACCAGTGCTAAAAAATGGCCATCAGCGAAACAGCCTTCGCCTACCACGAGCCAGCCATCAGCACAATCCTCAACCAAACAGGCTTCCTCCTGGTCCTAAACCTAGTCAACGTGTGCCTCGACAAACTGGTCTACTGCGGGCTAATTGGCCAGCTCTTCATCGGCATCCTCTGGGGCACTCCCGGCGCAAAATGGCTCACCCGCGACATGGAAACCGTGATCCAGCAGCTCGGCTACCTCGGTCTAATCATGCTGGTCTACGAAGGCGGGCTATCAACATCTCTCCCGTCCTTGAAAGCGAACCTCCTGCTTTCGCTCGTAGTAGCCATCACTGGCATCTGCGCTCCAATGGGTCTCTCCTTTATCCTCACTGAGCTGGTAGCCGCAACGCCCCTCCAGGCCTTCTCTGCGGGAGCGGCTTTGAGCGCAACCAGCCTGGGAACCACGTTCACCATCCTCTCCACCACGGACCTGATCAAGACGCGACTGGGTACGGTTACTACCGGCGCAGCCATGTTAGATGATGTGGTGGGGCTGGTGTTGGTCCAGATTATCACCAATCTAGGTGGAAGTAGCGAGTCGTTCCGTGCTGTGACTGTTGTGCGGCCTGTTTTTGTTTCCATCGGGTTCGGCGTTGGGGTGGTGCTTTTGTGTCGGTTGGGCATCAGACCTGCTTTAAGGGTGCTTCTTGCCCATAAGCATAGGTTCCCGGCGTTTACGGGGTCGATTCAGTTTTATTTCCTGGTGTGTACGTGTTTGCTGGTTGGGATGGTGGCTGGGGCTACTTATGCTGGCACGTCGAGTCTCTTTGCTGCGTATCTGGCTGGCGTGATGACGTCTTGGATGGATGACTTCTTGAAGGAGAATTCCGGGGCAGTGGATGCTGATAACGCGGCCACTGAGCCTGTCACGGAGAATACCTTTCAAGAGGATTCCACCCCGCAAGAGAAGGATTCCAACCAGAATGACCAGACTAGTCGCCAGCAGACCCCCAGCGCAAAACATGAGACTCCCACCGGCAGCCTGGTCTACGAAAAATACTACCACGAACCGGTGGCCAGAATCCTGGTCCCTCTGTTCTTCGTAAGCCCATTTACTCCCAACCAAACAAGCCATGAGAACTGCTAACACAACTGAACGAAGGCCTCCATCGGCTTCGCCATCCCCATCACAGAAATGTTCAACGGCAAAATCGTCTGGCGCGGCGTCGTCTACGCTATTCTTATGACATTCGGCAAGCTCCTCACCGGCCTCTGGCTCGTGCGGTTCTCGTCTCGACCCGTTTCAAGTGCCCTCCGGATTCTCAAGAAACCGTTTTCCCGCGTAGTCCTGTTCTGTGCGAGTCCCAGAGCCGGGTCCAAAAAGCAAAAGAAAGGGACCCCAGAGACACAACAACAACAACAACAACAACAACAAGATCCACAAAATCTGCAAGACCAGTCGCAGGAACAGCCAACACCAACCCGCCTGGCTACCCAAGCACACGAAACTGTCAACGGCGAACCACAAACCCAACCCCAACAGGCATCTCAAAACACACAGCCCGCCTCGAGTCTCCCGCCGAAGCCCAAATCCCTCTATCCAGCTTCTATCCTGGGCCTGGCGATGGTCTCCCGCGGTGAAGTCGGGTACCTCATTGCTTCGCTCGCTGAGTCGAAGGGCATCTTCGGGACTAGCTCGAGCGGTGGCTCGTCGGAGACGTATCTGGTGATTGTATGGGCGATTTCGCTGTGCACGCTTTTTGGGCCGATTTGTGTCGGGACGTTGGTTAAGAGGGTCCAGTCTTTGCAGAAGATGAGGGTGGATCGGGGTGGGGAGGGTCCGTTGGGTCTTTGGGGGATTTAGATTGGGTTTAGTGTAGGTTGGGGATAGTGGGAGTGTTAGATTTAGACTGGGTAGAGCCTTGGATGGAACGCTGTGATGGGGTTCATGGGTGCATTTGAACACCGTTTCAATGTGTATGTTCAGTCAGAATCCAGGCATGGAAGCAAGAGGGTCAAATTAAAATTCTGTTAAGCTGACCTCAAGGTGATTCAGTGCTATTGCTGTGCCAGCCTCTGCTTTTGAGGGTTTACATTCATTCCTGGCATAGATTGAGATGAAATGACATATCTATCCCCCAGTGTATGCAAGAGTTTGGGTTTGCATGAAACCAAAGGATCAAAATTCAACAAGAGAAATTTAGCTACTCCCACTGTAAGTAGGAAGAAATTGAGAATGGTATTGGAAAGAGCACGATCAAGTTGATTGATAACTGTAGGTATTGTATTACTGTATTGTATTAGGCTGCCAGGACAATTGAATGAAAAAGGAGACAACTCGGAATTGGATGAGGTGAGAGTCCGAAACTTTCAATTCTATACAATGCACATAATTGGTTCAGAATAGTGGGGCCTTCGAAATAAATCGATCTCATTGATCAATTATAATACATAGTGCGTGATGAATCGTAAACGTGGTACAACCCCATGGTTGTCCGAGAGCTACTACTAGATTTAGTCCGCCGTAGGGGGATGTAATTTATTTCAGTAAGTCAACCATTAACATACTCATGAAACATCCATTGCTGGATATCGACTGATCATTCAAAAATCTCCTGCTGTATCATGGAGGATTCTGGTCCCAAGAGATACCGTCAACGCAAAGCCTGCGATCTTTGCCACCAAAAGAAAGTCAGAATGCCCCCCGCCGGTAGAAAGACCCAAGCGCTGATTGATGTCGACAGATTCGCTGCGACAGGCAAAAGCCCGCCTGTGAAACATGCCACCTAGCAGGCGAGCGGTGCATATTCAGCGTCTGGCAGCCTTCGTCCCGGCACACCCTCCAAGGGTAGTAATTCTTCCCCCTTCAGATAGCCTATAAAGGGGCGCTAATACCACCAGGCAATTGGCCGATGCCAAGGCTCGCATCCGAGCTCTCGAAGGGACCATCGCTTTTAGGCCATCATGGACTGGGGATTGCGCCGGCAAGAACTATTTCCAGAGTCCGTTCGATCTCAATGTGGCCATCGATACGTTTCAGTGGTACATACAGTACTGTTGGCCGGGAGTGGCGAACTCGCTGCCCCGGAATGCCTTCCATTCTGCTGTCTACTTACAGACTGGTGCCGTCTTTGACCTCCAGCATTTCCTCCAGGAAGCCAGGCAAACATTTATGTCCCAGAATGCCTTCTATACAGTCCCTCAGAAGCAAAAAGTTATACCCCAATGGCCTAAAGTGGCCTTGGTTCAGCGGTGTATCGATTATTTTATAATTAAAGGCCTCTACTCTATATTCTCCGTGGTCGACCCTGAGGCTCTGCAAACCCTCATTGCTAAGAGGACTCTGGAATATACCGAAGGATCGTCTCGAGCATCCGATTGGGCTTGTCTGGCCGCTTTTACCGCCCTGATCGTGCGCTTGCACCCCCATGAGTTCGCCCTTATCTATACCGACCCGGACGCGTATATACAAGCCGCCCTCATGCTGCTGCCGGACCTGTTGATGGAGACGGCCAATGTGAGGACGCTAGAGGCTGTGCTTCTACTGGTAGGTTGGGTAGTATGCTTTCATCACATTTGATAGATCATCCTGTGCCTCTAATATGGATCGTTTGCCATGTCAGACTCTTTATTTCCTACCCAGCGGCCAACCACAGAAAGCCGAACGATTCCTCTCGATCGCTGTAAGAATAGTCTACAATCTCGGTGGGAATCGTGTGACGCCTCCGCGAGAGACCGAGACCGATCCTAGGAAGCATAGCCACCTGCGCGCTCTGTTCTGGCACTGCTATGCGATCGACAAGGATATGTCCCTCCGAAAGTGCGAGCCGCCCTTAATGCATGATATCGACTGCGACTTGGACCTACCACCAAATTATGTACCGAGCTCAGACGAGCAGTTTTTCAAGAAACCATTATCCCCAGATAAGCTCATCTTCCCTTCCGATCTCCGCCTGACCTTGATCAAAGCACGAATCTACCACTTCCTCTACTCTAATCACGGACGTGCACAGCCGCAAGCCACGCAGCTGAGGTATATCCGTGAACTTGATCAGGAGATGAGCGATCTTATGGCCGATTTCCCTGCAGGCTGCCGGCCGGATGTGCTGGCCATAGAGAATGCTCCAGATGCTTTATTTCATGACCTGGGCACGCGTGGCGTGGCTCTTCATTTAGAGTATTACTTTTGTCTGGGAAGAGTCCATGAAGCCAGCAGTGCCTGTGGTATGCCATCCACCCACAGCTGGTCTGCGGTGCCATCAAGCGTGGAACTGTATCACGAGGCCGCGCGGTCGACCCTTTTGTACACTAGGAGAGTTCCCCATATATTTCCTTGTCATACCTTCTGGTACGTACTGGGCCTCACTCATCCCCCTTGTATTTGTTTTGACACTCGCAGGATACACGCACAGGTTTTATTGACAGCTGTTCTAAACCTATTTTGGTATCTAATCCAATATCCTACAGCCCAGTCATTTTGTGCAGACCTTGAAATTCTAGAACATATAAGGCAGATGTTCATCGGCCTCATTCGCACGGGCGATAGTGCAAGGCCCTTTCCGCCGTTCTACATCACTGAGGCTTTTATTGGAACACTAATTGGCCTTGCTAAGCGGTCTTTGGCACGAGCAACTGGAAAATGAAGAGCTATATTGCACTGTTGACGAGTCACGATTACCGAATAATGATCTACATGTATGTACCAAGGACACTGCCGATTGCCAAAAGGTCTACTATTGTTGGACCTTGCCAGAAGCCTTCTCCGAGCTAGAAAAGCCTTGGCCAAGGTAGAGGCCGCTGGCTTCCTGGATATATTCCAGTACTATATGCTATACCTAACCAGTGGAATGAGTTCCCTCAGCTGATCTCATGCAAGGTTTACATATGCAGGGTGCTGTGCATTGTGTGCTCCCGGATCTTAGTGCCTGGCATTCTGCAGACAGCTACAACCACCGCAATTATTCTGAATCGCTCCATCTGGTTATCTCACTTGAAGACCTGGTATGGCCATAGCTTTCTCAATCTGTTGTCTCTCAACCTTACTTCAATCCTCGGAAGTTAGGAGAACCACGACGAAAGCCTATTTAGTATAGCCATGGTGACGTGTCGGGAAGCACAGCTGCAGCGGTTCAGTTGTTCATCATTTCGGTCCACTGCAACGTCAGAATAAATAAACTTGGTGTTGTGACTAGAATAACCACGTCTACTAGGAATTCAGTTGAGTATTAAATGTTTATAAAAACCTTGCAGTGGTATTGTATGTCTCCAATAACGATATTTCCCTGTGATTTGAATTACTGCACTGCAACGACCACGAACTCCGGGTAACTAGATATTACATGTAGCAAATGCTCTAGGATGCTCAACCATCGGCCAAACAGCCGAGATTGTGTCTTCACCACAAGTAGCCTTGGCCACGGTATGCCCCATTGGCCACTCAGATCCATCAGATAACTGTCCACAACTCCCGCGAGGCCCACAATGGCCTCCTCCCCGAATCTACCTGCCTGTCCTTTGTCTCGGATACTCATCTGTAGGGAAACCCTCAGTCCAAAACGCAATAGCCTCACCCCGGAAGTTGTCCTTCTCAATATGGCAGAACTGGGTATCGTGGAGCCAGTGCAGTAGGTCGTATTCACGCACTCTTCATACGGGGGTTGCCACCCAGCAGTAGTAATAGAAGGATACATCAGCATTAGACTGCCACTTTGGGGCACGGAATAGACCACCATCCGAGCTGCAATATGCCACAAGCTGCAACCCTACGCTATGAGCGCCGGCCTCTTGACTCAAGATGATTGGAGTATGAGAAACTACACCGCACGACCGCGTCAACTCCGATACGTACTACCCCTGCCACTTAGCACAAATGCAGCAGTGGAGCAAGAAGCAATTGATTCTAGTATACCAAACTAGTGGCTGGGCGGAGCCACTCACTGTGCAGGCACCCTCGTTATAGTTGACTTAATGCCTCATAATAATGCTTGCTACAATTATTGTTGCCCCACTGGGGTGCGTGTTCTGGCAGTAGACTTGCAGGCCAGGCAGACGGCATTTCTTGCATAAAGGATGTACTTTGGTTGAGCAGAGCATATAAAAGGCCGCTCCTTTCCTCCCCCCCCATCTTAGATATTCTGCATCTCAGTATTCTGCACCTCAAGTTGGCATATTCAAGGAAAGCTCTGCCTTATTGACTGCTACGATGTCTCCGTTGGCTAGGTCTACCTTGATGGGCTTTTGCGCCGCGCTACTGCTCCAAGGATCACTGGTCTCGAGTATTGCCACCAGTCAAGCGGTCAACTCAACTCAGTATTATGCCATCCAAAACACCTGTGACAAGCTCAACTACCGGAAATCGGTACGTCTCTTCAAGACTTATATCTGAACTTGGTTTTAGGCATTCAAGGCAAAGGCTGATTGTGCTATTCCAGTGGAACGCACTCACAGACACTGAAAAGCACGAGTTCATCGAAGCTGAGCTGTGTCTCATGCAGCACCCACCGGTCACCGGCCTGGTAGAAAACGCTACCAATGTCTGGGATGAGTTTGCCAATATCCACATCACACAGTCAAACAATATCCGTAAAGACTTTCCTGCCCACCATCCAAGCCAGACAGAACTAACTCCCGTATGTCCCAGACTATGTCGGCCAATTCCTTCCCTGGCATCGCTACTTTGTTAGAGTGCATGAGCTGGCGCTCCAGAACCTGTGCAACTACACTGGTGCACACCCGTACTGGGACGAGCTTACCGATCTTACCAACGGGAATATAGCCGAAGCTCCTCTCTTCGATCCAAACACAGGGTTCGGCGGGAACGGCACCGGAAGCAAGGGCTGCGTGAGCGACGGTCCATTCAAGGACATAGTGCTCCACATGAGCAACCATCACTTACGCGGAGATAGCTTCTGCCTCTCTCGCGGGCTGAACCACACCATTCTGGAGTTGGAAGTAGCGTCGAACGTTGAGACCTGCTTCGGCTACGAGAACTACACAGATGCCTGGTAGGCTTTTTTTCCCCCTCTCATTCCTGGCCCTTCATTTTTCCCAAGGACATCTACTCACCATGATATCTTGTTTCATCCAGGCAATGCTATAACGAGGCCCCACACACTGGTGGCCACCGTGGAGTTGGCGGGCTAATGTCGGATCCAATCGATAGCGCCAACGACCCCTTATTCTTCATGCACCACGCATACCTAGACAAACTCTGGTGGGAGTGGCAAATGGCCGATTACCCACACCGGCTCGTTGACATGGGAAGCAATAATACTACTCCCCAAATGATCCTCGACATAACTGATGTCCCTCAGCCCGGCGCTGATATTCTCGACTATAGTGGTGACCCGGGCTCCACCACCACTCTCCACCACAATCTGTGGATGAACTCTCTTGTGGCCAACACCACCGTGGGCCAGATCATGAAGCTCAATGGCTCTGTGATCTGCGCGGAGTATGTGATTGATGAGCGTGCGACACTCTATAATAAGAATGTCCACACCTCTGGACATTTTCAGTCAACGGTTGTTTAGCATGTATGATAAACACTGCTCTTGGGGGGGGGGGGGGGGGGGAGGTTATGGCGGGTGGGTGAGATGGCACAGTTGAAGGTATCTGGTATTCTCCAGACTCCTTGCTAGGATTCGTCAGCATAGTTTGGGAATCACTAGCTAGTGATGCCCATTTTTGAGATAGTGAGCGCTAAATATGTATGCATATTCAGCTTTTAGTGACTAGATCCGATTAATTAGAATTTTTGGTGGTACCGAACTATTTTGAGATAAATCTATATTTGTGGGGCGGGATCCTTTACGGAACTGCATGAAAAGATAGTATGCTGATCCGGGGTGATCACTTCTGCCTAACAGTAATGGTGTTGTTGTTCGGCATGAAAGCCGCCGATGACTAAGACTGGTGGGTCAACGTACCAGGGGTGGGTTCTGGACCCTTCTAGCCGCGAAATCAACCACCTTCTCTGACGAAGCGATATCAAGCAAAAGGCAGATTCTCAGAGGTACTAATTACATTAATTCTACATGCTCATACCAAGACTAGAGCACAGCCGAACCAACCAGAAATCAGGCCGAGAGCCTAGAGGGACAGGGACAGTTAACGATCAGATCCTAGAAATTCACCGTCATCATCATCGCATTCCTCTTCCCTTAGTCCCCTAACATCCCGTCAACGCAACATCATTAATGATTATACCTAAAATCCAAATGTTCACGGCAAAGAAACCCAAGCTAGCGAGATACAATCCTGGCAGGAAACTAGACAAACCGAGAAACTCGAGATAGTAGCCTTGTTGGAGCCAGAGGGCCTGGTGTTCTCATTAGCACCGTAGCTGCAATCGTGGTTTGTTGCTCTTATTGATTCTTAAAGCAATGAAGAGGAAGAATGGGTGTATGCATACCTGAGCGATGACCCATAGAGCCGTAACTGCAATGCCCAGCCTTGGACTCTTCATCAACGATGAGGAAGGTAGGTAGAACGGAAGGAAGATGAGATACCAGAGGAAATACTTTTACACAAGTCAGTCTTCACATCTTCGGCCCGAACGAGAAGCTTAGGCACGGATAGGAGAAGCATACCTGGCTCGTGCACACTTTGTTAAATGTAACGAATGCGAACGTCTGGGCTAACATCGCACCTGGTAGGCTTCTTTTGGCCAAAACGATCGGGATAACGACGACGGAGAGAAGCAACTGCGGCATGAAGGCTAGAGACTCAAAGCTCCCCTGGACGTCTCCAGCAGCAGAGAGGTAAAGGAGGCTGCTGTAGGGTGAAAAGTTGTGGCGATGGTCGATACGAGTCAAGTGGTGCAGATAGGTATGCTGCGCGAAAGGAAAGTCGTAGAGGATGTACATGGATATGTTGAGACCAGAGAAGGTGGCCAGTGCAGTGGTAGTGAGAAGAAGACGAGAGGGTGTGATGAAGTTGAAGATGTGGGTAAAGAGATTTCGATCTTCTTGCTCCGGCTTTTGCTTTTGTGAAGACGGTTGCAGCCCTTCGCGCTCTTCGTCAAGCCACCAGATGATAGACGGCCCGTAGATAAAGGGGTAAATCTTGAAATGCACGCTGAGCCCGAGAAGTACCCCGGCGAGAGTGATTCTTCTGTTCAAGACGGCCCAGAGCAAGGCAATGACTAGCACACATAGGAGGCCCTCGGAGCTTCCTCGCGTACTAATATTGGCGACCATTGGGTTCAGTAGCCAAACGCTGGCATACTTGAGAGCGCGTGGTGGGCTCATGCCGTAAAAGGATGCGAGTGCTTTCGCAATGAGCCATCCGGCTACCACGTCGGAGAGTGCGAAAAGAACTTTGCCAAATGAGAAGAAACCATCCCAGGAGGTCGGTAGAAGCAACCACGCGAGCAGAGGTGTGTACCGGTACGTATCTCGAGCGTACGGCGAAGCCCCTTAGAAACGTATCGGGCTGCGTCGGTGAAAACCATGTAGTCGATGTCAGTATATTTGACGGCTGAGTGGGCATCCTGCCAGGCGCCATAAACAAGAAGAAAAGCGCGCAAGACAATAGCGGCACCAAACACTAGTGATGGTCTCTCAAATAAAGAGGCCATGGCGACAACTCTCTTATCGACTAGAGTTTATCAGGGTCCGTCAGTAAGCTGCAAGTTTTCCGAAACTTAAATCTAATGCACACATCGATTGATTGCGCAACCGGGCTATATGATGGTGATATGATAGTAGTTTATAACCGGTTAAACCTGTGGGAATTTACTTTATGTTGCAGCTGGGTTCAAATGGTGATGGCAGATGCGCCTCGGAAGCATAAACGTGTGGTTTTTGGCGTTTGGCGTTTTGGCTGAGTCAGCATAATGGCGATTCCTGGTGCAGATCCAAGCAACAACTTTTATGCATTCCATTCTGTGATAGAAACATAGGCATCCAAAAACCGATTATCATTCATGTACACTATACGCTCTTTTAAATATCCCGGTTATATACACTCATCCATCCCGTGCTGTTTGCTAATAGATAACTCGCTTTGATGCATATCCAGATAAAGGAAAGTGACAAAGAAAAAGAAGGCCAAATAGAAAAAAGAAGAAAGACATAAGAAGAAAGAAATAGTGCCCTTAGCCAGAAGGGCTTTTAGAAATAGGTGACCCTTTAGTAGTAGGGTAAAGGTGGATTTGCATAGTAGGCACCATCGCCCATAGAGCCCCCCATAAAGGCTGCGCCATTGTTGGTATATTTCATGGTTTTGTCCGTTTGAGCGAACAGCGTTTCGTCGTTGAAGCTGTTGGTGTCTGTTATTCCAGGCCATAGACTGCTGTCACTCCAGCTCAGGAAGTCCCACAGATACTGGGCCGTCGAATCATCGATGACTGGAGGCGCAAACGGGTCGAAGCCTGCTTCATTCTGGAGGAAAAGGTTTTGGGGTGGAAGCATCCCCGAAGTGGCTCGAGGTAGTGCCCCTTCGCGTGAGAAGGTATACATGCTATTGACGATGCCTGTCTCATTAGCCATGTTGGTCCCTCTTTTACTGGCCTCCAGTATCTGCGATACGGCATCCAACGTCCTTTTGGCAGTCGGGCTCCATTGTTCCAGTCGGGCTAGTACAAGCATAGCCATCTCAACCTGAGATTGGCAACTCGAAACAGTGGCTCTAGGATCACTCGTTGTGTTGTCATTGAGAAATAACCCCAGTAGTGGAACCATAACTGCCTGGAATATGAGCCAGACAGCACTCCAGCCAGACATTTGATGTGACTGAGCTGTGGAAGAAATGTCTTGAATTGTAGCCTCCGCGATCTGTCGACACCTTTCGATCGCTGTCCGCTCTTCGGACCGGAGGGCAATATATGGAACCCGTCGCATGGCGTAGCTGAGTAGGGTTGGACGGTATATAAGCATACGTTGGTTGTAGTACCGCCATTTCATGACTGTCCTCGTGATGATAATCGATTCGGAGCATGGCTCGTGGTCTTTGAGTATATACGGAAGGTTCTCATACCACTCTAGTAGTTGATTATCAAAGTGTGACATTTCATGGTACCTCGTCAACGGAGCGGCAGCCAGGATTTCTTGGATCTGGGTCGCAATTTTGCAGAACCGAACGTTTTCTAGGAGCGGTATAATGTCGAGAACATTTCCCTAGAAGGGTTAGAATGAGATAATCACAGAGTTCGGACGCATACATACCCTTTCTCGGTACTGCGGCAGTTTGACGGTGATCGTTGGTCCAAACCGCCCCATGCTCGGTCGTCCCAGAGTCATACAGCCCCAAGTGTCCAAGCAAAACAAGGACCACCACACTCGCCGTTTCAGGTCGGTCGAGTATATGTTTTGTTTACAAGACCCTTCCTGGTTATCCGAAAACTCTTTGTGTAGGCCCAAAGCTGCAGCCATGCGCAACGCAGCTCCCATGAGCGAGTATGCCAGATTGGGTTGACTGACGTAATGAAGATACTGCCCTCCTAAAAGACCGAGAGCCTGTATGGTCTCTATATGTGAGGAACCAAGCGATTCTAGATTCAAGTAGCTCTTACTGCGCTGGGCGTAAATGGTGTGGGTCATGTCATCGGATGGACACGCCGCGATGCTACCCAAGGCAAGCACGATGTTTAGCAGTGCCAGCCAACGTTCATCCTTTCTACACCCCGAGTGATAGATATCGCGGAAAACCTGCTCATCTAACATGGGCACGAATGGCTGAAAATAAGTAAAATAGGCGTCGAGCAACTGCATCTCTGTCACTGGTCGATGTCGTTGAGGGGGCGTTATTGGTTGCTGAGACTCTTGGACCGGCCATGATTGGGCCTCTGCTGGAGAGTATCCCAGGGTTGAATCCCTGGAGTCTGTGTTGGTCGAAGAATGAGAGAAGTAAGAGAGGGCGCCAGGGTCAAGGCAGAGAATCACTTTGAGAACAGCATTGATAGACGACACCCCGAGATAAGAGGAAGGCTGTCTGGATGAGAGTGACAAGGCATTGACGTCGTCCGAATAATTATTGGATATCTCCGAGTTCTGAAGATCGCTCGATTCTTCAGGCATCGTCTGCAAAGATTCCAGGTTGCCATCTTCGTTGGAGATGGGGGAGACATGGGCTTCGACTGATGCCGAGGTAGCTGGCGACGCTGGGTGTGGCGGCTGCGTCTGCAGCTGGGATGATTTGCCTGTCAGCTCTAAGAGCTTTTCGCGAGGCAAGCTAACTAGATTTTCGGGTGGGATATTGGGGAAGAGTTTCTCGAGTACGCCCCGATACTCGTCCAGGGTGGTGGAGAGTTTTTCTACATGTCTGCATTTTCATTCCCATGTAAGCCATGTATAGATCTTCCACTGTCTCGGTGGGGATTTAATTGTGGGGAGGAAGGGGCATTTATCGCTGATTAAAAATCAAAAAAAAGGACAGAGAGCAACCCACCTCCGGGAGGGCCGGGGATCTGCATAATGGCACTGGTCGGCTTTCTTATACCACCGACATGCTTCGCACGGCTTTTCACCGTCACATTTGATCTTGCGATGCCTGCAGGACGTACAGGCACGGAGGGTAGTGACACGCCGGCCGACAGAGGGCTGGCGCTCACCACGACCCCGGGCTGGGGCCGAGTTGTTCGGGTTTTCGAATCCTTCAAAGGTGTGGAACATCTCCAAGAATCGGTTCTAGGCAATCTCAGACAATGATAAACAGAAGACACCCACTCAGCTGATGCATTTAGATCCAAATTGATCAGAAACAGCCATTGGAGGTAGCAGACGTCCAGCAGTTTGGATGCAGCCGAGTCCAGGGATTTTTTCTGGAAACAGCGGAGGCCGACTAGTCTAATAATATAATAATGCCAGGGAAAAGGCCGCCACCGTCCAGCTTTGCAGCGTACTAGAAGTGAGACCCTGCAGATTGTGGGCTGGTGATTAAAGGGGTGGCAATTAGGGGGGGGGTTCAGAATGAATGCCTTTTGACGACACGGAAACTGTCACTGTTTGATGCCCACTAAGAATAAAGGCCCTCAAAAGAGATAAGAATAACTGGGTAAAAAATTATTAACAAGATAAGACCGCGTTGTCGATTACGATCAAGGGTTATGGGAAAGGTGTCTAGGACCGGATGGGGCCAAAGAAGAATATTAAGAGTGTTTGAGAGTCGAACAAAAACGGGTGATGCGCGAGGATGAGTAGAGAAAGTTAAGAGTGGAGGCCCATGGAACCGTCTAACCCTATCGCCAACCATGCTGAACAAACCCTCGTTGGCAGATCGTCCTGAGATTGTCCGCGGTTTCCCCGCATTTCTTGATTAATGCATGCACGCAGAAGAATTAAATTCTGTCCTTTCTTCTACCATTCGTTGAACCAAGTGCTGGGTCCCAGCGCATCCTCTGATATCCGACGCAGTTTACCCATCGGTTAGCCGCTGACCTTGTTGGCCAAATGACACCGTGTCTGTCTATTGCCCCTCGTGACGCGCCAGGTGAGGAGTCTACAATTCTACGCGGCGTCGTGGGGATCACGAAAAGTGCACTATCCATGGAGTGGAGGGGGCAGGGCCATGTGGTGGTCTCTACCTCCCTGCCAGATAGACAGGAAACCCACCCCCATCCCGTCAAGTCCCGGCTCCTGTCATGGAAATACCGTCGGCTTCCATTTCTACGTTAGATTATTCTACAGATTTCAAGGTGCTGGCACCACTTTTACAGTTAACGAACCGGGTGGCGTGCATCTGCATCTCCCGACAGACATCCATGGAAGCAAGACAGCATGATGCAGGAAACCGGGGAATTACGGCCTGCCAGTAGATCAGAAAAACATCCCGCTCATGAGCCTGAAGACTCCCTACGAGGAATACCGGAAAACACCCTTGCTGCAGCAGAAGGAACAGTAGAATTGTGCCCAGCCGCTTAAACACAGAGTGGCCACAGGCAATCCGAACAGAAAACCCACGCAGACGAATAGCGACCTTGCCCACTTTTCTGCACAAAAAGTGCTGCAGAATCACATTCACACCTTAGCGAGAGAACAGTGGCTTGTCCCTGCATTTCTATTCGTAAGGCAGCAGGCTAGGCCGGTTTCTGAGCCTTCGGCTGTATCCAGGTTTCTACACCAGTGGAGTCATCGGCAGGGGTCCAACTTTAAATTAATTACTTACTGCCTTGTGTCGGATATAAACGACCGACCCAGTGCTTGTATCGTCAGGCAGACGGCGGTTCCGCAACACGCTATGGTCAACTAGGGATCGACGGACCCTTTAGCCCTTAGGCTAAACCACAATCTTCCGAGGATCCGTTATTTCCTACGCAGGCAAAATGCCTGCCAAATCGTTTCCCTGTGATATCCGTGACCCCGCGCGTATTAGTGAACCTGGATTCCCAAAGTTTATTGAAATTGCAGGTCACCTGTTGATGCAAGAGAGCCATGCTAGCGTCAGGGAATACCCTGCGCAGCCGAATTCCACCAGTGGAGATTGAGGCCCCAGAATTTCGCCGAAATTTCCAGAGCCGTTCAAGTCTATTTTGCGATCAACAGGAGGCATCCTCTTAGCACGGGCACGAGGGGACCGGATAGGCGATGGTGAACATCAGCAATTCGGGATGATCCGAGCCACTGACGACGGCACACAGTATTAAGGAACGTCGCCCCGTTCATCCGACAGGGTTCTTCCAATCAACGACGCTGACGACGCCCACCAGTAGCTAGCGGATTCAAACACAAGTAAGCGTTGATCCGACGGACGATTGGCGCCAAGGAATGCGTCATTTTTTTTTTCTCCGTGCACTGACGGTTGAGTAGAGCATGTCCCTTCAATTAAATTTAGTGCCTTCAGGAGTGTGAGACTGCTTCCAGAGCATTTGATCAATGGTACGATGAGGGGCTGATTCGAAGGCCGATGCCCGAGGGCTCAGAGTTTCAGACAGTCAGACCGGGACCTTAGCGCCAAACGACGCGTCAAATGTCTCATGGAAAGAGTGGCTCAACGGTTCCTCGGGCGAACTGGGAGGAATGCATTTGGTCTCTGCTGTGGCCACGGGCCGAGGGAGGGTGCACCCACACATTGTCGATATGGTTTATACTTTGCGTCGGATTTGGTTGTAGAAAGAAATTGGATTTTGGATGGCAGCGAAACCGTAAGTGAAACTCAATTTCCTGGGGATCAACTGCTTTCCGAGAGAATCATGAACGATGTATGGTCCAAAGAAAAGATATACCTCTGACTGATGGCCATCCTCGACCATTTGTATGGAGCGTGTTTGACCAACAATGTCGCTGGCAATTGACCGACGAGAGGATCCAGAGAGCTTGACGGAGGTCCCTCCGTGTCTAGAACGGAAAAGAGTGGGAGAAGCATCGGAGGTTTAACAGTTTCGGGAAGATGCCGTGGTTAGGGTATGGGTAAGGAACCCCATCGAGTAAGGACGCCCCATAAGGCCGTTTCACAACCGTCTTTCACGGCCACAACCAAAACTTAACGAAATGAGAGCAATACGTACGGACGACCAGCAGTAGACTTACCTGTGTGCCATGGTAGAGGTTTAACGAGGGCGAACCGCGACTGTCAGTGGTTGACATCGCCCCTGATGGCGCTTAACTAGATCGGGCAAGGACCCTCCTCCGTCCAGAATGGCTCAAAGAGGAAATCCCAGCACGTGGGGTACGGAGTGTTACTCCGCATACCTTGTCGCATGTAGCATACACGCATGAGAATCTGCACCTTGCAACGATCCTTTCAACATGGGGAGTCGGCATCTAAAATCCGGGGAATTTCCACTTTCTGGGGTTCGATGAACACAAGTTTTCTCTGTCCTCTGCTGAAGTGTCCAAGCGTCCATTGACACTTCTAAAACCCCTTCAGATAACCTCATGGCGGCATTCTCTCAGCACCCTCTATCTACGGGATGGAGCTTCAAAGATAGCGATGATCAGTCTCCTGAAGCGTGGATGCCGGTACCTGTCGTTCCTTCCGTGGCTCATCAGGATCTACAAGCCAATCAGAAGTATGCGTTTCTTATCACATGCCCAATGCAGTCCAATTGCTAACCGACGGCCATTTCCTCCAGGCTGAAGAATCCTTACATTGGTTTCAATGAACTAGATGCCCGATGGGTGAATGAAAAGTCATGGACCTACCGAACCGTCTTCCAGAAGCCCGCCGTCGCCGCTGGATCGTCGATTGTCTTGGCATTTGACGGGTTGGATACCTTTGCCACAGTAAAGCTTAATGGCAGCATCATCCTGGAGAGTGACAACATGTTCCTTGCTCACCGTGTAGATGTGACCAAGGCGCTTGAGGTGGAGGGAGACCATGTGCTGGAAATCGATTTCGACTGTGCCATGCGCAGAGCACGAGAGCTTCGGGAGAAAGATACCAAACATAACTGGGCTTCTTTCAACGGCGATCCAGCCAGAATGGCAGTCAGAAAAGCCCAATATCATTGGGGCTGGGACTGGGGCCCACTCTTGTCAACTGCAGGTATCTGGCGGGAGGTGCGGCTTGAGGTATACTCCACTAGGATCTCAGATCTTTGGACGGAGGTGGAGCTCGCACCGGACCACCAGACAGCTCAGATTTCGGCTTTCACTGAAGTGGATGCTGCGGAATCAATTGACTCTTACAAGGCCAGCTTCGTGCTTAGTCTCCACGGCAAGGAGGTCGCTCGTGAGGTGGCTACTTTGAAGGACAGGGTTACGAAAGTGACATTTGACGTCAAGCAGCCGTCTCTTTGGTGGCCCAACGGCTATGGTGACCCGACTCTGTATGAGATTACCGTGTCCTTGGAGAAAGAAGACCAGGGGATTCACAGCGCGTCGAAGAAGATTGGCATTCGAACTGCAGAACTTATTCAGCAGCCTGACAAGCATGGGAAGTCGTTCTTCTTCCGAATCAACGGGGTCGATGTCTTCTGTGGCGGCTCATGCTGGATTCCGGCCGATAATCTCTTGCCCAGCATTACTGCTGAGCGGTATCGCAAATGGATTGAGCTGATGGTTGCTGGCCGCCAGGTAATGATCAGGTATGTTTGGACAGTCCGTGATAGTTAACAATTTGCTAACAGAGCATAGAGTGTGGGGTGGTGGTTGCTACGAGGATGATAGCTTCTATCAAGCATGCGACGAACTCGGAGTCTTGGTATGGCAAGACTTTATGTTTGGCTGTGGCAACTACCCAACATGGCCCGAGCTCCTGGAGTCGGTTGAGAAGGAGGCGAACTATAACGTGCGCCGACTGCGCCATCACCCGTCAATTGTGGTGTATGTTGGGAACAACGAAGACTACCAAGTGCAAGAAAGTGCGGGTCTTGTCTATGACTACGAAGATAAGAACCCTGAGAATTGGCTGAAGACCGATTTCCCAGCGCGCTACATATATGAGAAGCTCCTTCCCTCTGTTGTTGAAAAGCTGTCGCCAAAAACGGTTTACCATCCGGGGAGCCCTTGGGGTGATGGAAAGATCACGTCCGATCCTACAGTGGGCGATATGCATCAGTGGAATGGTAAGTCAAACGGTGTCTTAGATCAAGTTCATGCTAACCTTTGTTAGTCTGGCATGGAACTCAGGAGAAGTATCAAATCTTTGATACATTGGGAGGGCGTTTCAACAGCGAGTTTGGAATGGAAGCATTCCCCCATATGTCGACGATCGAGTATTTCGTGGAGAATGAAGCGGACAAATACCCTCAGTCGCATGTTCTCGACTTCCACAACAAGGCCGACGGACACGAGCGAAGGATTGCTACATATCTTGTTGAGAACCTGAGGACAGCTACAGACTTAGAGGCATGTTACCTGACTTGACCATCAGCATCCCTGTGGCTAACTAAATATAGACATACATTTACCTCACACAGGTTGTCCAGGCCGAAACAATGATGTTCGGATACCGTGGATGGCGTCGTCAATGGGGTGATGAAAGACATTGTGGCGGTGCCCTGCTTTGGCAACTAAATGACTGCTGGCCCACTATCTCCTGGGCCATTGTAGACTATTTCCTGCGGCCCAAACCGGCATTTTATGCCGTGGCACGTGTTCTGAAGCCCATTGCTGTGGGTGTGCGGAGGGAGCATCATGATTGGAGTGTGACCCACGCACAGCCGCCGAAGACGAGCAAGTACGAGCTCTGGATTGCCAGTAGCTTGCAGAAGGAAACTGTTGGCACCATCGAGCTTAGATTCCTTTCTGTCAACACTGGGCTTGATGTCCGTGCGCCCATTCTGCGTGACAACGTCAAAATAGTGCCGAATGGTACTACAAACATCCTGGAAGGTGTCATTGACCATAAGGAACAGCCGGAGCCTCACGTTCTCGCTGCTCGACTATGGGTGGATGGTGAGGTTACCGCCCGCGATGTGGATTGGCCCCAGCCATTCAAGTACCTTGATCTATCGGATCGGGGACTGGAGGTGAACAAGGTTTCAGAATCTGGTAACGAGCAGAAGCTGCTGCTCACCGCGAAGAGACCTGTTAAGTGCCTCGTCTTCGAGGAAAGAGATGGCATCAAAGTCAGCGACAGTGCCATGGACATCGTCCCGGGAGATGGGCAAACGGTCACCATAACCGGGCTGAAGTCGGGTGATGCTCCTCTGAAGTACAAGTATCTTGGCCAGTGATTGCCTTAAATGGCTATGATTGAGTGTACAGCGTTGCTACAGTATCCAATGACTCAATCATGACATGATGTTCAATGTATGCTATGGGCATAGAAAAAACCGTCGGTGTCATACCCTAGAAATGATTGTATAGATACCTCGAATTGATTCATTTAACGACCCTAGATCTAAGGGTTTCATTTTACGCACCCATTAATGCTTAATAATTGGAAACAGCTCCACCTAAAATGATACCAGTAAGCAGTATTAGAGAAACACAATGCTCAGCAACTGCTGTATCTCTTGCACGTTGGGGAATGTGCTCAGGTTCATTAGTACCCTCTACCCTTCTCAAGACAGTGAAGATAAGATCACGCAATCAGCTAATCAAATAATATCACGCACAGAGCAGTACTAAAAACAACCAGCTCCTCTTGGCGATAATGTGGGGGGGAAAGAAAAAAAGAAAAGGCCCATCCACCAATGCCCGAATGCTTGGTACTGGCCCAAGATGGCCACCAACTGCTTAAAGCAACCATATCTTATCAGATAATCACCCCGATCCGTCCTAGCCCAAAGTCCAATGATGACGCCCATCAATCAGTGATTTAATTTCACTGCCGCAAAATAATTCCCCCTCCATCCCAATTACCACCATCCCCACCCAGTCAACAGAAATAAATGGCCGGAACCAAACGCACCTGGGACGGCAAACAGCTCGCACTCCAACCCAATAACAACAACAACAACAACAAGCACCAGACCACGACAATGGCCGAACAATCAACGCAAATCCTCTCCATCTTCGGGACCTTCCGCAACGAGCTCGACGAGCACCACGATCGGCGCGAGCGACTGATCAAGATCTCAAGGGACATTACGGCGCTGAGTAAGAAGATGTATGGTTTTCTCCCCCCATTTCCCATCTATCATGAGGTCATGCACATGACGGACCTTATCGAGTAAAGCAAAGCAAAAGCAAAGCTAACACAAATCTGCAGTATCTTCTCCCTCCAACGGTAACACACCTACACACCTACCCCCAAAAAACAAAACCTAACATGACAAACCCCATCCCAGAATCCGGAAACTCAATGCCCCTCTCCCGGAAAACATCACCAAAGAAACCCAATCCCGCTTCACCCAAATCCAGTCCCTTTTCACCACCGCCCTCCCAGACGTCACCGGCCCAAACAAATGGCGGTACCAGCGCCAGCTCAGCGGCGCGATCCAGGAATATATCGAGGCGCTCTCCTTCCACCACTACCTCACTACGCAAACCCTCATCACGCTCCCTGAGGTGTGCACGAAACTCCCCGCGGAGATACTCGTTACGGAGGAGGATTATCTACTGGGTTTGTTCGATTTAACTGGGGAGATGATGCGGTTTGCGGTCACAGCGTTGTCGGCTGGGTCGGTTGCTGCTGACTCGGGTGCTTCTGATGAGAAGATGGGGCTGAGTAGAGAGCAGAATGGTATTGTGGTGGATTTGAGGGAGATGAGGTCGCTTTTTGAGGGGTTGAGTGTGTCCAGACGGCATAATTTGATTAAGGATCTCGGGAAGAAGATGGAGGTTATGCAGGGGAGTGTGGAGAAGGTGGAGAGGGCTGCTTATGGGATTTTGGTGAGGGGGAGTGAGAGACCGGCTGGGTGGATGCCGGATCTCTCTGCGGGTGGTGATGAGGGGTATTAGTTCATGGCTTTTGTTCTGGGTGGTTGACTGTGGCTGTGTATGTATGTATGTATGTATGTATGTATGTTTTACTCATGTACCTATAGAAGAGTGGGATTGTTCTGAACTAGGTAACCTAGACTTAAGTAAACTATAAACTATCCCAGGAGCTGAGATCAGCAAGGCCATATTAAGCTCGTATCTCACTGTGCAGTATGTCATTTACCATATCTTCGTTGTGTTTTTGGGAAGAGAAAACCATCAAACATAACCCGTAAATCCATCCATATACTCCGTCCATCAAACCATATCCCATAATTCAAACGAACCCATATCCATCATAACCCAAGAACAGCTGCCAAAGGCAGAATCAATCAGAAAGTTGGCTCCCTCGGATCCTCATCCTCCGTCAAGATCCCCTGAGCCATAAGATCCTCCGGCTGCGGCCGGCTCTGAATCTTCTGGTCGAGATGATCAGCCAACATATGTTTCTCTAATTCGCGGGCGTGGGCCTGAAGCGCCGGGGCTGCGTTGATATGCGGGAGGATATTGCCTTTTGTATATCATAGCTACGTTAGTAACCGAATCTATAACAATATGACAAGAGCTAGTTGTGAGAGAAGAAGCGTAGATGTATAGGCGGGAATAATGTCAAGATACGCACGCTCAACCAGTTCCTCGCGCTCCGGTCTGTGCTCGAGATGTTTCTTCAGACTGTCGGTTGTGCGCTGACGGTCTAGTTCCTGTCTCGCTGCTTGGATGGATCTGTAGGCTATTTGTTAGTGGCACGATGTGAGGCGTATAGGTAGTACAGTAAGTAGAGTCACGGAAGCGTACGGAGCAACATTGGTGTCGAGGAGGATGTGTCTCTCTTTGAGATCCTGGGGATCAGGACGGTTCAGGAGATGCTTCTCCAGGGAATTGCGGCGCTCGAGAGGCGATGTGGCGAGGGAGGTTTCGTCGACGGCGTTGACCATTGTCATTACTTGCTTGTGGCTGCGATGATCAGTATGGAAGTATGGAAAGACTAGCACTTGTATAGTATTGACAAGGTTCGAGTTCTTGGGGAGGCGATTGGATGGGAGAGTCAAGCCCGGAGAGATACTTACGTATTGGGGGGGTTAATTTATTGCTGGGCAACGTAGGTACAAGGAACTGTGAGGGTGGGTGTTGGATGAAGGAGGGGCAGTCAAGTGACGTTGACATCAATGCGGAGGTTTGATCCACGGGACCTTAACTGCGGCTATTAATTTGGGGGCATGACCTCATGGCATGGCTCATTAGAGTTTCCTTGTACACGGTTAGGGTTATCATATCTCATCTCATCTCTCCATGATCACGAGCTAAACACAAGTTTCATTTCTGTCATCTGTTTCTTTTTCTCGTTTTCTTAATAAACAATACCAGAAGCACTACTGAAGCATGCATCTTGCCCATCCCCCTCATACTTCCATAGAGCAATAGCAACAGGTTCAACAAAAATAAGCAAGACAACTCTCATATGTGGGGGTGGTAACTGCTGAGTAATATGTTGAATAGCTAGCTCGTTTACGCATGTCGGGTTGAACAGGTGCGTGGTCAAGGAGCACCCGACATGTGGAAGGACATAAAACAAAAAGCTCGTTCCTCCAGCGTAACGGAAAGCAAGTGTATGAACAAGAAGACCCGTCTGACCCCAGAACCTGACCCAGAGCCTGATCATCGGTCTCGCACGAGAATGGTCGTATGGATCGAATCAGTGCCGTATCCGACTCGCACTCATCCTTCATATCCGTGCAATCCATATAGGACCCATTCGCCTCATCCATCAAGTCACAGTCTGAACTGACATCGACCAGTAGGCAGTCCGGGAACGGAAGATGATTCCTGCTTCGAATAACAACCACAGTGGTCTCTGTTGGAAATTGCAAACAAATGCCCCGTTGGCATCACAGTCAACGGGGCTCTGCCGTCCGCTCAAGGAACCCAGAGTTTCCCACGGCCTCGGCTGTTGCCACGAGTTGGACCACGAGGAGCCCCTCGACGACCGCTATTGTAGTTCCGAGACGCTCCTGCCATGCCACGCGCAGCCCCGGATTGCGTACTGAGATCAATCGTGGGCTGCTGCTTGGTTGTGGTGGGCAAGGACCGACTAAAAGAGTTGGGATCGATGGGCTGAGTAGGGATCTCCATCGTACTCTCCACAGGCGGCGCCATGGTCTTAGCGACAGCAGGTTTCCGATTGCTTCCGCCACGCGATCCTCCTCGTGAGGTTGGTTTCCCGCGACCCCGAGGAACAAATACTAGTTCATCTTCGTCGCTTTCGTCGTCGTAGGAAAGCAGTGACTTCGGCTCGGCTGTCTGAGTTTGGGTTTTCTCCACATATTTGCAGCGATTCTTGTATTCCCGTTCTTCGTACTGAATGGAGGTCCGCAGCTGGTGGATGTTCTTCACGCCAATGCCAAACTTCTGGGCCCAAATCTGCGTGGAGCGGTCGTTCGTGATAAGGATACAACTTTTAGCCGCATTGGACGCATCCGGGCCGCTGTGCAGGCGCCACAGCAACGCACTGAGTAGCGGTCGGAGCGCCGAGGGAACCGTGGGGATGGTGGAGCCGGAAGCAGATCGCTTATGTCCGTTCGTCTGCTTTACTCTAAGGTTGTTCGTTCCATTTCCATCCTCAACTACATGAGAGTTGGCACATTCGGGACTTGTACGGGAACTTCTCGACGAAGGTGGCGATGCCGGGGCACTGTGAGTCCCTGCCGAGTTAACCGACGCGGCGTCCGAGTCCTTCTTGAAGTTAAGCTTGTTGAGAAGCATTTGCGATAGGTCATCCGGGGCTCCGTTTCTCTTGTTGTCGTTTCCTTTGGGTCCCTTCTTCTCCAACGGCGTCTCTCTGGTATCGGTTCCATTTGTCGCCTCCGGCTCTTCTTCGAATTCCGGCAAAAAGAACTTCTCCGCATCATCCCAGTTCTCGTACTGCTCCATCGGGCCCTGGAGAGCGACGCGATCGGCCGGGGTACTATCCTTTCCGGAAGTAACGCGGTCAAGAAAGCGAACAGCCTCGCGGGCGTTGATAGCGACTTGAGACCCGGCTCGTTTCAATGCATGAAGACGTTCAAGGGCTGAGTGAAGGGATGGTGAGAAAAATGTAAGATGCACAGAATGCATGAAAGAAAAAGATATACATAGACAGAAATTATAAAGGGAGATACGTACTGTAAAGAGGAACGACCAGGGTGATGGCCCCGTTGGTTGTCCATTTTTTGATTTCACTGATGTTGGTCGTCAGCGCCGTCTCATCCACGGCACAGTGGAAGACCTTGCGTCCGGTCGACATCGCTTCAGCGGCCGACAAGAAGCAGATCGCGTAGGTAAATCGTAGGGATGGTTAAGGCGGCGCAGCTGCCCTATACCGAATGGCTGAATTTAACGAGTGCGACTGAGCCGCCGCGGCGTTAGCGGATGGGTCCTCAGAAGGAGGTTTGGTCTGATGGTGGAGGGATATGAGAATGTGGGGGCAATGGCATTAAGATTAGGTCAATCAAGAGGCACCGAGGACAACCTCAGGCCACTAAGACGCCAGAACATACAGACCACAAGGTACTTACCGTGGGATCCTGGTTCACAAAGAAGGAACATATGCAGCATTTTGGGGGTCTGACCGAGTCATTCGCGGAAATACTAGGGCCCAGGTAAAGGCTGATTGAAGGTTCATTGAACAGCAGCGGATCAACTGTGACGCCGTGGGAGTGACTCGCCCAACTGACTAAGCGGAACAGTCATCATCTACAAGGTTCATCACGTTTCTACAGATTCGATCAGAAAATTCCATGGCGACAATCAAAAGAAAAGTCGTGAGATGAGATATTCTGTTCATTTCAATAACCATACTGTGGTAGCGAAGCTTGATAGGATATCTACTTGGGTTACACTCTATAGGATAATTGACATGCTGTCACCGTAACACAAAAAGTCCTCCATAGAAGCAAAGAACGAACGCTATGTCATACAAGCATCAAGGGCCGTCTTGATGCGATTGCGCAGCTAAGGCAATACTAATAGAAGACGCCTAATTCCCGCCAGCTTAGTTCACTTTTTTGATCAGTCCGTCAGCGGGCTTGACACGCTGTGCCCATTCACTAAACAAGATACATAGTAAGCGACTGTGCTTTACAAGGGCATGGTACTTAGCGGATGTAGGTAGTACTTACGTCCAGCTTCCATCGTACACCCTCCGAAGGTTAGGATCTCCGTATTCTGCTTCGCCCAAGGCGGTTTCAATAATCGTAGCCGTCACACCAGTGCCACAAGAGCTGATGATCGATTTGGAGTCATCAATTTCTTTCTCTTCGAAGATTTTGCGCAGCTCAGATTTTGAGCGAAAAGTCTTCGTCTCCGGGTCCAGTAGTTCTTGGAAAGGCAAGCTCTTGGAGCCAGGAATATGGCCTGAAGACAATCCCGGGCGTGGTTCGGGATCCGTTCCCGCCCAGCGGCCGTAAGATCGCGCATCTAAGATCTCGACTTCTTTGGAACCTTCTTTCCTATGCTCTTTGGCAATCTCCTTCAACTCCAAGTACGGAATCACCAGTTTCGAATCGTAATTAGGTACCGGATAGCTGGTCCGTTCCACTTGCTGGGGTTCCCCGGTCTCTGTCGGGTACCCTTCGCGCACCCACAATCGGTAGTTGTCCAGGAGATGAACCCGAGGGTGTCCAAATACTCGCAGGGTCCAGCCGACACGGGGGGCGCTGAAGATTCCAAGCTCTTCGGTGTCGTAAACCACCACTTCGTCGTCACGCCGGATGCCAAGCTCGCTCATCGCATCGGCAAATGTCTCCGCGGTAGGAAGCATGTGCGGATACGGAGATTCTGCATCCTTGACCGCATCCAAGTCAAAGAATCGAGCCTGAGGGATGCGATGTTTCCGGAAAATGTCAATCCCTTTGCGGCCTTCCGGATCATTGGGCATAAACCATGCAGCACACAGGGGTACGACACGCGGTGAAGTCGAGATCTTGGTGGGAGGATTCTTCTTGAGGGCCTCACTGAGCTCCTTGGGAGAAACCAGGTATGAGGAGAAGGAAACCTGGCGACATTGGGATTGGAGTCGCGCTTGCGAAGGGGTCGACATGGTCGGACGAAGCAGGCGAGTGGGGGAAGGAATCGAATGGCGAAGAGCTGCAAAAGCCATCTTCGCAGCGCGGATTTACTGGGTGAAATATAGAGAGAATTGCAAGAGGATAATCAATATTTACATACCGAATCGGCAATAACGTCAGATGGTGTCATCTGATCGCGGGCGATAAGAATTTAAATAGGGATGTGTTAATTTAATGCAAGTGCACGGTGAGGGGAAAGTCCGGAGTATTCACTTTCCTATTTTATTTTTTTATTATTTTTATTATTTATCGGGCGTGCTAGGTCACTACTAGGTTAGTAGTCACGAATCATTTGGACCTAAAATGCGGAGTCGCCTGTAAACAAATCATTTTTCTCCGCCATGTGAAAAAACGAATTGGAAAAAGGTAACAAACCAGAAAAGGTCCGTTATCTTGCTTTTGGCTCCACTTACTACTTTCACCGACCACTTTTCCCTCCCTTCTTACTCGGAACAAGTTGGTCCACGTCCTCAAAACCAAACTACATCGCGATCGACCATGAAAGTCACTATTAAAGAGTGGAACGGGGTTGCCACTTGGCGTTGGGATATGCCTGCGGATGATGTTTGTGGTATCTGCCGCGTCCAGTTCGATGGGACTTGCCCGACTTGCAAATTTCCCGGTGATGATTGTTCACTATGTAAGTCTCTTAGTTCTATTTGCTAATATATATATATATAAACGGTGGCTTTCTGATTAACCTCGATGCAACTACAGTGCTGGGCAAATGTGGACATTCCTTTCATATGGTGCGATAGTGGATCTTGATATTGTCATGGATACAGAGACTGATGATTCACCTCTCCAGCATTGTCTGATGACTTGGATCCAACAAGAATCTTCGAAGGGTCTTTGTCCGATGTGTCGTCAAAGTATGCCATCCCTAAGTATGGGTTCTTTAAGGAAAACTGCTACTAACTATACACACAGAATTCGAATGGAAACAAGAAGATGATGAATAAGCACAAATACCATGCATCCCCGAAGCGACGATGGGAGAGGCGTTCAAGCTCGACGGATACGATACCCTTCTTTTAACATTAAATCGCAATTGTTTCTTTCTTTTTTTTTCCCCCTGTACAAAACAGAGCGTTATCAACACCGCATTCATGACTAGCTTCGGCACAGTCACCTGACCCATTGTTTATCGATAAGGGGGCAGGTGATCAAGCTTCACCTAAGCTTAAAGTGGAAGCCGAGAGCTTACAATTTCCCATTGCAATCCGCCCAACAAGGCCTTAATGTCCTTCCCTGTCACCTTCTAATCATGTAGCGCGGTCTATCAGAAATGTCTCTTCCAAAATATACCACACCCCCCTCCTTGTCGTCTTCGCCCTCTAAACAATCCATCCGGCGGACTACGGAGTCGAACGTCCCTTCACGCCCAGAAAGCACCATTGATCGACCTACCACAGCCCAACAGACTCACACCTTCTCCCAAGACCAACAAGTCTATGAGCCAATACCAAACATAACATCGCCACACTCGGAAAATGGAAGGCCACATGAGATATCCGCTTCACATCCGCCCCTTCAACCGTTCTTCACCCTGATTGAAGACGCCAGTACCTCCGAATACTACCACCCAACTGTTCACTATATCTTCTCCGATGACGACACAGATATCGTGACCGAGGCAGCCTTACGCTCCTTGGAGCCTGAACAAGATACGCAGCCTCGTGGCGGCAAGGGAAACTCCAGGTCCACACGTGACCAGCACCCGCAGGGTGAAGGAGAGGAGGATGAACTGTCGAATGAGAGAAAGGAATCATTGCTTCCACCTCCGGTACCTGGTGTCCGGGATAATTACATCATTCTCGATATGGATGTGCTTGGTCTAGATGATATGCAACACATGAGTACCGCCCCCGGGCACGACGTCAGTGTCGGCTCCCCAGGAACCCAATCCGCCGTCCCCCAACAACAGCAGGATTCCCAGAACCACAACCAACACGGTCAAAAATTCGCAGTCACTTCAGCTCACAGTTTGACACCGACATGGCAAGTTCTAAATACTCAACTAGTGCCCGCCCCGACCTTTGAGAACAATCCTTCCGGCGAGCACTCACCGAATGGTGCCCTGATGTTGAAAATTCAAGGAACAGTTGGCTTACCTATGACTCTGCCTGGTAAGGATAAAGACAAAGATAATAGCACCCAACGATTGGAGGATATGATGGAGCAATTTTCGAAACGTTTGGGCGAGCTCCGGCAAGTCATTAAAGCTGGAGAGCAAGCATACTTACCGGGAAATGTTGATGAGGAACATATACCAACTGAGCCGCCAAACACGGAGGATACTACTGTGGCAAACCCCGAGGGTCAGAATGAAACCCTAACGCAGAATGGGGATGATATGGTCGGCAAAAGCCCATAGCCTTAGTTGGTATACTCATTGGTGCAAACGGAACCATAGCCCTTGGCGAGCCGCGCTTCTCACCTAAATTTGCAGCCTAGCCTGTTACACGCCAGAATTCGATCAGTAGGCGAATTGAAAGAAAATTACGTGAGGTCGTCCAGACGGTGTAACAAACTAGATGGTCCAATCTCATTATCATAACCCCAGACCTTGTGTCTATAATAGCACCACGAAGAAGCGTATCACACGTAGCACCAAAGTAGCTTAATCACCAGGACATGATCCGATTATGGAGCGCAAACATGAAAATGGTGAGCAGTCGACCCCGTAACAACGCCCGCAGTGTTAACAATCTCCGGATGGTGAAACGAAACCAGTTCCCGTCGCATGTCCGGAGAACCTATATCCAACTGGTCCAGGATCTCAACCACAGCCGAATAAAGGATTCCTTTGTTTCCATCCTCGATTTTAACTGCAAGTCCCATTGCACCATCTACTCCAAGTCTTCTGGTATACTCTGAAGCTCGTATGCCGATCGCATAACACCCATCGGCCCCAACTTTTCCAATGAGTGATCCCCGAAACACCTGCATAAGCACCGTACAGAACCTCCCCTCTCCACCAACAAGCTCAGGGTACCGCGCCATGGCGTTGAAGATTCGCGCCATGTTTCTTTCTTTCCCAGAAGCGTTCCCAGCATCCTCAACAACATCCGCTGCCTCCGCAAATGCAGCATAGATCTTCGCCATATTCCGTAACGGAAACGCAGGCGCCGGCAAGTTACACCCATCAACCCCCCATAACACACCTTCCGGTCCAGTCTCAAGCCCCGCCAACTCCTCCACTGCCTCTCTGACCCTCCGCTGCAGCGGATTACAGGGCAGATGATAATCCTGAATCTCCGCCCCTAACGCCATCGCGCCGCCAAGCATACCAGCATGTTTCCCCGAGCAGTTATTCGTGATCGCCGTCGGCGTATAATCCCTTTTAATCCACTCCCGATTCACCGTCTCGGATAACGCATCATGGCCGCCGCAGCGGAGATCCTTTTCCTCCGCGGAAACCTTTCGGAGCATGTCCCGAGCCCGGGAAAGATGTCTGTCTTCGCTATTGTGCGAAGCGCACATGAGAGCAAGGTCGGCTTCATCGAAGCTGAACTTTTCCAGCGCCCCGGTGGAGATGACGGCGAGGGCTTGGGCTGGTTTGGCGGCAGAGCGGACCAGCGTTATCCGGGACGGATCGCCGACGCTGTACAGGAGTGTCCCGTCGGCAGAGACTATCGCGGCGTGGACTTGATGGCGGTTTTCGGTTATGCCGTTCCGGTCGGTTGTTATGTAGTCTTTTAACTTGCCCATTGTGGTTTTTTCTTAGTTGTATTGACTGCAGGTCAACTCCGGGCGAGAAACGATGAAAATGATTGGGAAACGAAAGGCTGCAAGTGATTTAACGACCATACAGATAAATAAGAACCCTTACATCTACAACATAATCTACGGGATAGAATGGACATCGAATAGTAGTACCAAATATGGTAAGACCTGCGACCCCACTATTTCCTACGTTGCATTGCATGAGATTCGCTATGGGTCCCTCTAGCCCACCTCATTGTGTGTTGGAACTTGGCAGTGAATAAGCACTTGCTGGGTTCTGGGCAAAAAGGCAGGGCTTGCGGCTAGGTGCGGTTGGCCTGTTACCGAATGTCGGCTAACAAACATTAGTAGTTATGCGGCAGGGTATAAGCATAGGTTAGATTTAATGAGATTACAAGGTTGCTATTGTGAACAGTATGTTGTGTTTGTAGCACCAGCCCGCCCATGCCCCCTATTCTATTCTAATTTCAAAGCAGTTTCTCACGCTTTCAATCCACCAACTATGGGTATAAAAAGAGGCAGACTATGCCATTGTCGGAGGTGGCACCTCTGGTCTAAATTGAGTGCGCCTGACTCGACGTGGGAGAAGTTATCACCGTACTATCAGAAATGATACTGTCTAAAGTTCCCTGGCGAAGCCACTAGGGAGCGTATCGGCGTGAGCTGGGTGAACCAGAAGGTCAACGGGAACTCCGGTCCGATTCATGTCTCCTTTCCTGCTGTACTTCAAGATCCATCGTCCAAGGCCCCGGTCGATACCTTCAAAGTAATTAGATATGGTCTTACTGCCGATCCATTCTCTGGCACCCGTCGACTGTCAGACAAAGACACAGGCGATCCTCTCCCGCGCCAAAAGCAGGAAGAAGTGCAAAATGCCATGTACGTGTATGCAATTTCGACGGTTATAGCAAAGCCTCAAAAACCACGACATACAATGGCCCGGAAAATCCGGGTTCCAATCTAGATACTTCGAAGAAACGGGAAACGGACCAGAGGTCCTGGAGTTCCGACACAAGTTACTTCCCGATAAGCACAACATGCAAGCTTTACAGTTTTACAGTGCGTTATCCTTATAAGCATGTACAAAGCTCAGTCAAAAGTACTGAAATATCGATTAACATGAATATCAGGAACTGACTTTCCGATATTAACCCAAAACAAGCCAGATAGGTATCATATGAGCCCCGCCCAGAAAACGCCAAATTGCAAAAGAAGACCTTAAGACTGCCCCAGAGAACAACCTAAAACCAGTGTGCAAACAAAGGATCCCCGTACGCCGAGTTAGCCAGCAAGATGGTGCAGAGCATCCTTCCCTAAACACCTAGTTGCCAAGGCCCTTTACCATAACGCCCATATATCCCAAACGACGGAAGGGTATAAAAGTTGAGAATAGCAACTATAGGAGAAATCGTTTGGCTGAACATCTCAAGGAGCAGGTCGAGTTCTAGTTCGTCGAGCACTCGAAAGCCCGGGTGGAGGGACATTCTCCCGGCCTTCCATCATTCCCGCCATCCTCTTGGTCAACATGTTCTTCGGCAGTTTGCTGTCGGTAGTTGTCAGATTGGAGCAGCGCCTCTTGGCTGGAGGCTCATCTGAGTCTTCACTTGCCGGGACAGTGTCGACATCCGAAGATTTGCCGGCTACGGAAATATTCGATTGCCGCATCGATGCCCTATCACCGGGGCTAGACGCGAGCTGTTTTGCGGCGACGTTTGCATCGACTTCCCTAAGACCTGTGTTGGAAGTGATCCTGGCTGTAGGTGTCTGATTCCCTACCTCGTCTTCGGTATCGTTGTAAACAAAGCCCTTAGTAGGGGAGGTTCCAGGAAGGTGGTCTTCGCCATTGAACGGGAGTAGCGTGAGCTCCCTTGATGTCCGAATCCCGGATATCAGAGCGTCGTGCGCCTCAGTCCGAGGAAGATCACTGGGATACTCGTAATGCCGTTTCTGCGGGGTAGCGCCAGTGACCATATACTCTTGTAGTGGACGACTGTGAACATTGTTGCGCAGCTCTGTGAGAGGCTTGCGGACTTCTTCTGACAAAGGAGAGGTCGCCTCGAGAAGACTCTGCTGTTGCTGAGCGGCGTCCTGTTGCAGCTCGCTCATTCGAGTACCAACCCCTTCCAATTGTTCATGAACGAAAGAATAGGACTCACGGACGCTAGACCCCATGTTATCCAAGCTGGAAATATGGGCATCGCGATACTGGCCATTCTGGGAGCGTGCTTTAGCCACGAAATCGTCCAAGGCTTCCATCTGGTTGCCCATATTACTCATCTGAGCATCGACAATGCGAACTGTTTCCTCGTGCACGGACTCGGTCGTCTTTTGAATAGAGGCGTTGCGTTGGTCAAATGTTTCCCAATCGTTCTGCATCTTAGTCCGAAGCTCATCCCTAGAAGCCGCAACATCCTTGGCGAATTGCTCCGACTTGAAAACCCATTCATCTGTCTGACGATCATGTTGGGTCGTTGCTTGCTCCAGTGCATCGCCCGAAGACGAGATATCTGCTCGTACACCTTCCAATCTTCCTTTTAAGCGACTAACTTGTCTCTGCCGGGATTCATCCATCAAAGCCTTGAACTGTGAAAGCAAAAGATCTCGCTCCGATTCAGCGGTTGCGTGCTCTTCTTCAACAGCATGTGCCAAATTAGAAGAAGCTCTACGGTTGGCTTCGACGGTCTGGATGTTTGCTTCTTGGACTTCCAGTCGCAGCCTATTGATTTCTGTTTTCTGCTCATTGAGATGCCGCACCATCTCCTCGAACAAGGACTTGAAGTCCTTGCCAAGAGTGCTGTAGGAAGAATGAAGCTGTTCATGAAACTCTGTGAACTCGCCAATAACTTCCTTGGATATCCGGGCAGCGGCAGCAGACAGACCGTTCAATCCCTCTCCAACTTTGCGCTTGACCTCTTCACGCAAGTCCTTGATCTCCTCGAGGACCTCATTCATCTGATCGTGGGCGCCGTATGTTTGCGTCTTCGCGTCGCGCTCAGCCTTATCAAATATATCACTAAAGCTCGACAACGCTGACTGGTTGGACTGGACATGACTCAGTTCGCTAGAGACGTAATTGTTGATTTTTGCAGCCATAGATTCCAGGAGCTGTGAATGTTGCAATTGGAAAGCCTCCACTTTTCTGTCAACTTCCTCGGTGACAGCTGACACTTCTTTGGCTGACGTTTGCCATGTTTCCATGTTAGATGAGTCCAGATCCGCCTTTCGGTCAAGTTTTGCATGCAACCCATCCACATCTCCAACAGTTCTATCTAGTGTCGACAAAAGTCCCGTACCAATGTCGTAAAGCTGGTTCTCGGTATCTTGATGCGCCTTCCTTAGCATTTCCTCTTCTTCTAGCAGTGACCTGGTATTCTTGAGAACAATCTCAGTTTTTTCAAGGACATCATTTGTATCACTCAGAGCCATCCGTGTATCCTCATTATCCTTCTTCAGGTTATTGAAATTGCTCGTGAGCGTGAACAGCTCCTGGACCTTGTTTCGCAGGTTGGATTCCATTGATTCGATCTTAGCTCGTTGTTCTTCATTAACTATTCTCCGGGATTCATTCTCCATGGTCATCTGCTCGTACGCGTCGACAGACATATATACGCCATTTCGGTGTCTTGTAGCAATAAGTTCTCCTTTGAGTTTCTCGATCTCAAAAGCGAACTCTTGAAGAAGCTTATGTTTCGAAGTGAAGTTAATCTGCGGCTTGTTGCGAATGTTCTTGGCTCTAAAGGCATAGTCTAGCGTTGAGATGGTTTCTTCCATGTTGCTCCGAGACGGCGAGACCGTTGCGATAATACATGTTTTTGTGCGCCCACCCAGGGAGTCTTGCAAAAGACGTGTAAGTTTTGATTCTCTGCTACAAGTTAGTAAATGTTGAACATTTGTACTCTAGATTCTTACCTGTATGGGATGTGGGGGCTCTTATCGACCAAAGCGTTGATTACTCGGCCCAAAGTCAACAGACTTTTATTGATCAGACCGGCTTCTGTGGCACGCTTGTTCTCAGCTCCACTGCGCTGGATATTTTCGCTACCAGCCAAATCAACCAAATTGAGCTTTCCAGAGCTGACATAATCTTCGCCTGCATCGGTTGTCCGCTTTGTATGTACTGTAATTGTGAAGATTGTGTGACTGCGAGAACTCAGGTCGTTGCACTTGGTCGCAGCAACTTGCCGCTTATGGCTACCATGTTGAAGCAGCTTGATGCCGGAAGAGGCGGAGTCAATATATGTTTCTTCAATACCTTGGACAAGCGTGCTCTGTCCTTTCTTTGACTCGTTCTCGAAAATCTTCAGCTTCTGAGTCTCTTCCGCTGACAGAAGATCTCGAAGTTCTTCATTGTATAGCTCAATGAAAGAGCATTTCACGGTGCTTTCCGTCTCCTCGAGCTTGTGGAACAGCGAATACAGAACACGTGGAATAATGCCGGCATTGTCGGAAAGGATACCCAGAGTATCGGTCATGTCGCCTGACATTGTGTACGTTTTCCCGGTCCCCGTTTGTCCGTACGCAAATATAGTGCAGTTGTATCCAGCGAGCATCTCATTGACAATCGGCAGGACAACATCCTCGTATACTGCAAGCTGGTCGGCGGCGGCGGAAAAGACCTTGTCGAATGTGTATGTCTTATTTGAAACGGCATTTGGCCCCATGGATAGTTCCACAGTGTTCCCCTTAACACCTTCCGTTTTGACGACGACACCACTATTCTCTTTAATCTCCCGATCATTGCGGCCGCGGCAGCGCACTACAACGTGAATGCTGGTGTCTTCATTTATCCCACGTTCGAGATCTCTTTCCTTCCTCTTTGCTGCTACGCTAGCCGGTTCACTCGGTGATTTGATTGCGCGCGATCCACCCGAGGCAGGAATTTTGGACGAAATTGACGGAGAGTTGACCCTCTCGGTTGCTGAAGATCCTAATCGCCTGGTTGGTTGACGTGTGGTTGTTGTCCTCCTTGTAGGGAGGCCGGAGGCAGGCCTTTGGGGGCCAGCCATTATGAATAAGTCTCACTGGCAAACTCGCTTCCACAATAACTTGAAAAGATGAATATGTAATTAAATGGGTGCGACTGAATGTGATGTCGCGCCACTTTGATATGTCCAGGAGAAGTCAGCGACTTCCCGGGAAGGCCCAGAAAGGAAAATGTAAACAAACTAACAACATACATGCACGTGCCCGTAGGTGGTCTGTGCTCAGGAGTCATGCCGGCATTTCACATGATCTATGCGTTCATCGTTATCCTCCATATTGATATCTATTCTCTACCACTTGAGCATTTGTTAATCCATACTTGGTGTATATTCACTGCTAGTGTTATTATACTTCTTTGGTTTCAGGAATTTAGATCCTAAGATACCCACGATCAGCGACGTTCAGCCAGCAGTCTACATCCGCCACCTCATGATGAGAACGGATTACAAGCCACTATGAGTTCCTCGGCCAAATCGTCGACGCAAGCCCAGATCCTTCCAGGGAAAGGGTTGGGATCTATAAGCATGTTACCATACTATCTTGCGGCTTTTGAATGTGGCTAACATTTGTCTATCAGCACTTGGCGCTTCGCTCCATAATGTACTCAGTCGTATCAAAGCCCATCCCCAGACCTACCCCGCAATAGACATCGCCTACTCCTCTACAGACCCCATTCGAGAGCCAGTAACCCTACAACTATCCTCAAATGGTCTCCGACTGCGCTTCGACGGTCCCGATCAAAGATTACGTCTGATTGAAGTACTCGACTTCACCAAGATCCCCCTAGTGTATAAAAACCAGGAAGTTTTGAAAGGGGGCAAACCGCAGGAACGGGCTGTCTCGCACCAGGGTCCTAGTTTCGGACATATCTACCATCGCCTATTTGGTCTTTCCTATCCAGGCGAATACAGACCTCCGACTAATCAGTCACCATACGGCACATATGTATTGTCATACCCCGGGGTGGCCTTCTCGTTTCCCCTCCAACACTCGGCTTGGTCAGACCAGTGTGATTTTGTAGCGTTGCTTTCTTCCTCGGCAGCCTTGCCAGCCACTTCCATGGCGATCTTTCAGGGTGACTCCTGGCCCGAAGCCAGGGGAGATTGTTCACTCAAGAGCAAAAGTATCCTCGAAACCCGGCCCTGGCGGGCAAGAACAGAGAATCTGTGCCAGATGAGATTGAAGAGTTCAATATCCTAGGTGCAGGTAAAATTGAAATCGTTCGGAGATCATCCCCTACCAGCTACATCACGCTGTCGGAAACCACCCCGCAGGATCTTGTGGCAGAGTTCGGCCCGCCCGACGCCATTTATCGTAAACATGATAGGAGGATAACAATCCACCGCGCTGCTGGCGGGGGTGGTGAAGACCATATTCACATGAGTCCGCCTCCAGGTAGAGGAATTGACGTGACTGATACCGATCAGTCGTCGAATAACAGTGGCACTGAAGATTCAGACGAAGAACTCTATCAACCCCATAATTTGGACCCATCATCGCTACCAACAGAATGCTTCCTGAATTATTTCCATCATGGGTTCGATGCATTCGTATCTTACCCTACTACCCCTGGGCCTGCGTTTCCAGGATCCGAACTTCAGGACCCATCCCCTCCGTCTCCTTCCACTCAGCTGGTAGTGACTAAGATTGTTCTGCATGGAAACGTGCCAGGATCATATCCGTTCAATCGCCATCGGCGCAGTCGTTGGAAGATAAAGCTAGACTCATCTGGGAATGCAGTCACTTCAGAAACCCGCTACGATGATATCTCTGAGCGGCTTAGAGAGGTCTGGAAGGGCTCTTACGCGAACCCTGCCGAAGAGCGAGCCTTACAGAGGCCTATGGTACTGAATCGAGGATGGGGCGATAGTCCTGAGAGTAGCGTGGAATTCCTTGGTGGATGGGAAGAGAGTACAGGTAAAGGTCAGAGGCCTGGACAGGATAGTCACGATGGAGGTTTAGGGAACACCGAGCTCTTTGGCTTTCCTGGTCTGCTGTTTGAGGTTATGAAGAACAGTGCAGTTAGCTGCTTGACCGTATATTAATTGCCACATTGGTCAGCACACGGAGTTTGGGAAACTGTATTTATATTAGCTAGTTCGGGTATATTGAGTTAATGCATTTCAAAATCATCAAGACGCTTCATGAGAAAGATTTCTCCGATACACTGTTTTTGTTATTCGTTTTGCTTGCAATAGGCAGGAGTATGATTGGACAAACGTTGTAAATATGGTAACGTAAATTACATACCTTACCCGGGGCCGCAGTGAGTTCCGTCTCTAAATCTCCACCATTTCATCTCGCACACATAGCGGACCAACTCAGAGGCTGACATGCTTCAGCGGTAGTATGCCGGAATTGTCGCGGTCGCTTACTCGATCGTGGTCGTCGACGCTCAAACTCCCTAAGTCGACGTTCCCTGCACGCGTGACCCCGGCCGATCAAGCAAAATACCTACGACGATGCACTGACGAGCTCTACGCCTGGCAACGCCGTGAAAGACCGGCCGATAAGCCCTTTGTCTTACACGATGGCCCGCCATATGCTAACGGCGAGCTTCATGTCGGGCATGCGCTGAACAAGATCTTGAAGGACCTTATTTGCCGAGTACAGTTGGGACTCGGAAAACGAGTGCGATATGTCCCAGGGTGGGATTGCCATGGATTACCGATTGAGTTGAAGGCACTTGAAGCCCAGAAGGGACTGAAAGATGCGGGGGGGTCTGTCAGTGCGGCAGTCATACGAAAGGAAGCACGGGCACTGGCAAGACGGACAGTCAAGGAACAAATGAAGGGATTTCGCAGCTTCGCGGTCATGGGCGATTGGGAAAACCATTGGAAGACTATGGATAAGGAATTCGAGAAGAGACAGTTAGGAGTATTTCGCGAAATGGTTGATAAGGGCTTGATCTACCGAAGGTTTAAGCCCGTCTATTGGTCACCCTCCACCGGCACAGCGCTCGCAGAAGCAGAATTGGAATACAAAGACGATCATGTTTCTACTGCTGCTTTGGTCAAATTTCCCCTGCTTTCGATTCCCTCGCACTTAGCGCAGAACCCGTTGCTACAGGTCAAGGATCTTACTGCTGTTATTTGGACTACGACTCCCTGGACGCTCCCCGCCAATGCCGTAATTGCTGTCCATCCAGATCTGGAATACACGATTGTTCAGTCAGACACCCATGGCCATCTTCTTGTCGCGCAATCCCGGTTACAATATCTTGAAAATGTCCTCAAGGAAGACCTATCTGTGATCATTCCATCGGTCCTTGGCTCAGAGCTGGCAGATCGGACAACGTATCGGCCTCTGTTCAAGGGGGCTGATGCAGAGCCTCAGCCTATAATTGCCGCTGACTTCGTCACCGCCGACTCTGGATCAGGTCTTGTTCATTGTGCCCCAGGCCACGGTATGGAAGACTACGAAGCTTGCCTCTCCCGCGGAATTACTGCATTTGCGCCAGTTGATGATCATGGCCGATTCACCGACAAGGCTATGCCCAGTGACCCTACAAGATTAAGCGGTAAGAGCGTTTTGGATGAAGGTAACGCTGCTGTTCTCGAGTACATCGAATCGCAAGGACATCTTCTTACGAAGCATCAGTATGAACATAAGTATCCCTATGACTGGCGATCTAAGCGTCCCATCATTATCAGGGCTACTGAACAATGGTTTGCCGACGTGGCCGACATTCGTGAGAGTGCAGTCAAGGCTTTGGAGGATATCCGTTTTGTTCCAGCTTCCGGAAGACAACGGCTAGAGAACTTCGTGAAAAATCGAAGCGAATGGTGCATCTCACGTCAGCGTGCTTGGGGCGTGCCTATCCCTGCTCTCTATCATCGGGTCACGGGCGAAGCTGTGCTTACGAAGGATTCTGTTTCGCATATTATGTCCGTTATAGATGAGCGTGGCATTGACGCTTGGTGGACGGATGATGCAAATGATCCTGCCTGGATTCCAGCATCCCTCCAAGAGACGCCTGGGCCCGGATACAGGCGTGGAACAGATACTATGGACGTATGGTTCGACAGCGGTACCAGCTGGGCTGAAATTGATGAGCCGTATCGTGATGGGTACCCAGCCGATGTTTACTCAGAAGGCACTGACCAACATCGCGGCTGGTTTCAGTCAGGTCTTCTCACATTTACAGCCCACCAGCTCGCTGCAGGACAGACGGCTACTCGCGCACCGTTCCGAAACCTTATCACCCATGGATTCACACTGGATGAGGAAGGTCGCAAAATGAGCAAGTCTATTGGTAATGTTTTGCATCCTCAGACTATCATGGACGGAACCCTTCTGCCTCCTCTCAAGCCAAGGAAGGGGAAGAAAAAGCAATCGGAGAATCAGGGACCCATCTATGATGCCCTCGGTCCTGATGCGCTTCGTATGTGGGTCGCGAGCAGTGATTATACCCGCGACGTGGTGATTGGGAAGCAGGTTCTTCAAACCGTCAATACAAGCTTGCACAAGTACAGAGTGACCTTCAAGCTCCTGCTTGGCGCTCTTTCGGACTTCCGCTTAGACAATCAGGTTCCATATACTCAATTACAGCAAGCCGATCGGATAGCGCTCAAGCATTTGTCCGAGATGATCCTTTCTTGTCAGAAGGCTTGTGATAACTTCGAATTCTATAAGGCTGTGAATGCTCTGAACCGCTGGGCTAATCTCGAATTTTCTGCGTTCTACATGGAAGCTATTAAGGATCGACTGTATACCTATGGAGAGAACAGCGCCAGTAGACGCGCTGCGCAGACGACCCTGTTCCATATTTATCGCCATCTTCAAGAAGCATTAGCTCCCATTACTCCCATGCTCGTGGAAGAGACCTGGGAGCACACCCCTGAAGCCATCAAGTCGCAGTGCGAGCATCCTTTGAAGCGTGTTGTGTCTGTGCCTGCCTCGGAGTGGCAAGACAACTCCCTTGAGACAGACTACCAGGACCTTGTTGCTGTCCACTCAGTTATTAAGAATGCTCAGGAAACGGCCCGGGGCAAGAAGGAAATGGGTTCATCTCTCCAGTCCTTTGCCCACATTGTTCTTCCTCGGGGCGTCAGCAACTCCGTATTCCAGCGATCTTTAACTGAGCTTCCCGATATCTTTGTTGTCTCATCCGTCACACTTGGAACCGCTGGCGAGCCAATTCCGGCTACCATTGCAGAAGCGGAATGGCAATACAGCGAGGACTATGAACTTCCTAGTGGAGAAAAGGGCACCGTATATGTTTATACCCCACAGGCTGGCAAATGCCCGCGGTGCTGGCGCTATGTTGTCCCAGAATCGCAGGCTGAGGAGTCTGTTTGTGATCGCTGTGAGAACGTTGTCAGTGAGCTTGATGCGTCTGCAGCGGCTAAGGCGCTCGATTCGCCGTAGGTCGGAGTGGCCAGGTCATGTTTCTAATTTTGTATAATAGTAGTGTAGTATATCCCAAAAGGAGAGAATCTCATCTATACCATAATTCCAGGGGTAGTTGATGTCGCATCTTTGTGTAACAATGGATCGTAATGATATATATTTATGGAGATGCTATAGAAGCACGTGCAGCGAGGCACATGATCGACATAGCTGTCACGTTCCCCAGTCTACATTTAACAAACCAGTCCTAAACCCGCATTTGACATGCCCGGGGGTTTGTTTACCGGGTATAAAACTCTGGCAGCTTGTAGTGATCTTCTTTGACGTTTTGACGTCCATACTTAGTGCGGTCGTTCCTCCGAGGCAAATTGGTTGATCGGATACCGGCGATCTTCCCGCCGAGTAGGGCCCGCAATTACTAAGTAAAGCAACCAATAACTAGTTAGTTAATTTGTTGCAATCTTGTCGGGTCTGGAACTTGGACCCTTCCGAAGTCATGATGCGGCTCCAACGGCGACCGTTAGTGCTGAAAGACGAACACAGCCTCATCAGGGATATATGTGTACTTGCAGGGGTTTACGGATGTCTGCAGATTCTTCTCCGGATGGATATAATCAAGAGTATGCAGGAGCGAACTTCGACGTTGCTACTAGTAGGAGGTCCCAGATCACCACTTCATGCCGAGTATAATCGTTGTCCATGCCAAGTCGCCAGCCTTACGGTCTGAAACAACCGAGGCATTACCGGAAAAGGGTCCGTCTCCGAATTTGACAGGCGCCCAGGATACCGCTGTTAAAATTGCACAACGGGAATCAATGATGGATGGAAGCTTAAATAAACAGGCTTATTGACCGGCAAACAAGACCCTGTGGCGGCGTCTGTTGTAGATGGCTGTTCATACTGCGTAGTTCCCTCCGTGGATGGCGCTAGTGGTTCGCTATTTATACAGATTGCGTCGATTTTGATAGGAGCACGTCACGACTCGGAAAGGAAAGGAGCAAAAAGAGAAAAAGAGGATATGAAAAAGGCTGACGCGACCTAATCTGGAGGCCGTTACGGAGCATACGGAGGTTCCGATCCATCGCTTCATGCTATGAAAGTGGCCGTGAACTCTCGGGACTGCAACGGAGGTGCACTGTAGCCGCTCTCCGAGTGGGTCCCCTTGGAGATCCATGGGCATGATTTCATCGGCCAAGCCACACCAACAAGACTTCTTTTCAGCCCGGGTACTCGGGATGTGCCACTTCCGAGTCCAAATCCGGAGCCCTCGACTGCCGTCGGGTCCACTGGTAGACTTTGCAAACGAGTAGTTCATTTGATTCATCAGAATGGATCGCGTCCCTTGGTGCTAATCTTGGTTCGATTGGAAACTAGTTAGTTACTTATCCCCGCTTACTAACGGATTTCCATGAAGACTATTGGCGAGGATCATTATAGCGCCATGGTCGTTCCGGATTAGGAGGGGTACGATGGAGCTGCCACAGGGGAAAGGGCCACGTTTTTAGGCACCAAACATTCGGATCTAGATCTCCTTTCTCTTGATTTCCTACTCGGGTATGGAGGTTTTCGCTCCCGAGCATTACCCTATGGTGGGGGGCCTCAAAATCTATGAAACCGTAGATAATGAATATAAAGAGTAGGGCAACCTCGTTGCCATTCTGGGGTCTGTGTGTTTTCATCCCTCGAGTCAGCGGAGGCAGTACAGAATTAATTATATTAACATCGATATTAAAACTAATCAGAATAATAGCGATTCAGTGCAACTGAAGAGCGCGTACACCATTTTAAGGTTCACCTCGAGGCCTTCAAAGTCTTCTGCGTGCCCGGCAAGGATTCCGACGCCATGGCTTCGCACAAGAAGAGTGAGGACCCCTTGTTCGACAGGGACCGACAGGACCAGGAATGTGACAGCAGTGATTCGACAATAGCATCAGATCATGTCTCGGAATCTCGGTCCCCCATGGGGTTAATCGATGAGGAGGGAATCGAAACCCTCAATCGCATCGCCTCCCAAAGCTCACGTCGTCGGTCGAGTGTCTACCCCCCAATGTCCCCACGAGAACCTCTACTTTGGGTACGATTTCCGAAAATGATCCAGCCGTTGATCCTCAAGGGCCCTCGTTCGATCTTAACAAGTGGCTGAAGATGGTTCTTCGGGAATCCGAAAGACAAGGCAGAGAAAGCCACCGGACAGGCATCGTCTTCAAGAATTTCACGGTATCTGGAACCGGAGCAGCACTGCAGCTCCAGGACACAGTATCATCCATGCTATCCGCACCCTTTCGCATCGGCGAGATGATGAAAAATCGACGCTCGCCTTCGAAGCGGATTTTGAATGAGTTTAATGGCTTGCTGGAGAGCGGTGAATTGCTTCTCGTCTTGGGTCGTCCAGGATCTGGATGTAGTACTTTCCTCAAATCTCTATGTGGCGAGCTCCACGGTCTGTCTTTGAGCAAAGAGAGCGTTATCCATTATGATGGTACAGTTTCCCCTATGCTTGCGGATCTTAGCGTATGCCACTGACCAGGATGTGACAGGAATCCCTCAGCAACGAATGATCAAGGAGTTCAAGGGTGAAGTGGTGTACAACCAAGAGGTAAGAGCCTCTTGTGGGTTGGATATTTAATTAGAGGCTGACCCGAATAAAAATTGCAGGTGGACAAGCACTTCCCTCATTTAACCGTCGGCCAGACGCTCGAATTTGCCGCCCTGGCGAGAACTCCAGCTCAACGAATCCGTGACATGTCCCGCGAAGACTTCGCCAAGCATATCACCCAGGTCATCATGGCCGTTTTTGGTCTAAGCCACACCTACAATACCAAGGTCGGAAATGACTTCGTCCGCGGAGTATCGGGTGGTGAACGGAAGCGTGTCAGTATCGCGGAGATGGCTTTAGCTCACTCTCCCTTAGCTGCATGGGATAACTCCACCCGAGGCTTGGATTCCGCAACGGCATTGAAGTTTGTGGAGGCACTACGCCTATTTGCCGACCTCACCGGGTCTGCACACGCAGTGGCGATCTACCAGGCTAGTCAGAGCATCTACGACATCTTTGACAAAGTAGTTGTCCTTTACGAGGGACGTCAGATCTACTATGGCCCTGCGAAGTCTGCTAAGTCTTACTTCGAACGACAAGGATGGGAATGTCCTCAGCGACAGACCACGGGAGACTTTTTGACTTCGGTGACCAACCCCAGTGAACGTAAAGCACGTCCGGGTATGGAAAACCAAGTTCCACGCACTGCTGAAGACTTTGAAGCGTATTGGCGCAAATCCCCAGAATACCAGAAGCTCATGTCCCAGATTTCCAGCTATGAGCAGCAACATCCGCTGGAAGAGGATGGTGCCGCCCTTGCAACTTTCCAGCAGAAGAAGCGCGAGATTCAAGCGAAACATACTCGCCCGCAGTCACCGTATTTGCTTAGTGTGCCCATGCAGATCAAGCTCAATACGAAGCGAGCCTACCAACGAGTGTGGAACGATATCTCTTCTACTGTGTCAACTGTTATTAGTCAAATTATCATGGCTCTGATTATCGGATCCGTGTTCTACGGTACCCCGGATGCAACTGCAGGCTTCACTGCCAAAGGCGCCACCTTGTTCTTCGCGGTCTTACTCAACGCTCTTATTGCAATGTCGGAAATCAACAGTCTTTACTCGCAACGCCCAATTGTGGAAAAACATAACTCATATGCCTTCTATCATCCAGCCACCGAGGCTATTGCTGGCGTGGTTAGCGATATACCGGTCAAGTTCATCATAGCAGTCGTGTTCAACCTTATCCTCTACTTCATGGCAGGACTTCGCAGAGAGGCAGGGCAATTCTTCCTCTACCTGCTGGTCACATTCATCGTGATGTTCGTGATGAGTGCCGTCTTCCGTACGATGGCGGCTATCACCCAAACAGTCTCGCAAGCAATGGGGTTGGCAGGTATATTGATCTTGGCTCTGATTGTCTACACGGGGTTTGTGCTTCCTGTTCCTTCCATGCATCCTTGGTTCGAATGGATTCATTATCTCAGTAAGTAAAAGGAATTCCAAACATCCTATATATGTCACTAATTTCGAATCAGATCCTATCTTTTATGCATTCGAGATGCTAATTGCCAACGAATTCCACGGACGTGATTTTATATGTTCGCAATTTATCCCGGCCTACCCTAGCTTGAGTGGTAACTCGTTTGTATGTTCGTCTCCTGGCGCCAAAGCTGGACAGCGTGCCATCAGCGGGGATGATTATATACAGGTGAACTACCAGTATAGCTACGGGCACGTATGGCGCAATTTCGGCATCTTGATTGCCTTCCTCATCGGGTTCATGTTGATTTATTTTATTGCCACTGAGTTGAATTCGTCTACCAGCAGCACTGCCGAAGTTTTGGTCTTCCGTCGTGGACATGAGCCGGCATATTTGCGCACCGACTCAAAGAAAGCCGATGCTGAGAACGCAGTGGAACTCAGTGCGATGAAGCCAACTACGGAGTCGGGTGAAGGGGATCTGTCTATCATACCACCACAGAAGGACATCTTCACTTGGCGAGACGTTTGCTATGATATCGAGATCAAGGGTGAACCCCGACGGCTATTGGACCATGTTTCTGGATGGGTCAAGCCAGGCACGCTGACTGCTCTCATGGGTGTCAGTGGTGCAGGTAAAACCACTTTGCTGGATGTACTGGCGCACCGAACTTCCATGGGTGTTATTACAGGTGACATGTTCGTGAATGGCCGAGACCTCGACCAAAGCTTCCAGAGAAGCACCGGCTATGTTCAGCAGCAGGATCTGCATCTTGAAACTGCTACTGTCCGCGAGTCTCTCCGGTTCAGCGCTCTCCTTCGTCAACCCCCTAATGTCTCCATCCAGGAAAAGTATGACTATGTGGAGGACGTGATCCGCATGTTGAATATGGAAGATTTCGCCGAAGCAGTCGTCGGTGTGCCCGGCCAAGGATTGAACGTTGAGCAACGCAAATTGTTGACCATCGGTGTGGAACTGGCTGCGAAGCCTAAGCTCTTGCTCTTCTTGGACGAACCCACTAGGTAAACACTCCACCCTCTGCAAATTTTATCTCTTTTACTGACCTGATTCTAGCGGTCTTGATTCCCAGAGTTCTTGGGCTATTTGTGCATTCCTCCGGAGGCTTGCTGACAGCGGGCAAGCGGTTCTCTGTACCATTCATCAGCCTAGCGCAATTCTTTTCCAGCAGTTCGATCAGCTCCTGTTCCTTGCACGTGGTGGAAAGACGGTCTACTTTGGTCCAATTGGAGAGAATTCTAATACTCTCCTTAACTACTTCGAATCAAATGGGGCACGGAAATGTGCTGATGACGAAAACCCGGCTGAGTGGATGCTGGAGATTGTTAACGCTGGCAAGAACTCCCAGGGTGAGAACTGGTTTGACGTTTGGAAGCGAAGCAGCGAGTGTCAAGGCGTACAGACCGAGATCGATCGGATCCACAGGGATCAGCAGGCGAAGACGCAAGCCAGTAACGGAGACAACGAAGCCTGGAGCAAGTCAGAATTTGCCATGCCATTCTGGTTCCAGTTATACCAGGTTACCTATCGTGTGTTCCAGCAGTACTGGCGTATGCCGGAATACATTGCGTCGAAATGGATGTTGGGAATTCTCTCCGGTCTCTTCATTGGTTTCTCATTCTTCCAGGCGAAGTCTTCCCTCCAGGGGATGCAGACCATCATCTACTCGTTGTTTATGCTGTGCTCCATTTTCTCTTCTCTGGTTCAACAGGTATGTCAAGTGTCAAGAGCATCCACTTGTATATGCCCAGACTAACCCCTATAGGTCATGCCATTATTCGTGACTCAACGATCCCTTTATGAAGTCCGCGAAAGACCCAGCAAAACATACTCATGGAAAGCCTTTTTGATCGCAAACATCATCGTCGAGATCCCGTACCAAATCATGATGGGCATCTTAACATACGCCTGTTACTACTACGCAGTTGTCGGAGTCCAAGGCTCCGAAAGACAAGGTCTTGTCCTCCTGTTATGTATTCAATTCTTCATCTATGCCAGCACTTTCGCCCACATGGCCATTGCCGCCATGCCCGACACCGAAACAGCTAGTGCTGTGGTGGTTCTTCTATTCGCCATGTCCCTGACATTCTGTGGTGTCATGCAAACCCCAACTGCGCTGCCCGGATTCTGGATCTTCATGTACCGCGTATCCCCCTTCACCTACTGGGTCTCAGCCATGGCCTCCACCCAGCTCCACGACCGCGCAGTCCAGTGCTCACCAGCGGAGATGTCCATCTTCGATCCTCCATCGGGCCAGACCTGCAGCGAATACATGTCTTCATTCATGAGCATGGCCGGCGGACAGTTGTCGAACCCTAACGACACCTCGAACTGCAACTACTGCTCGGTTTCCGTGGCGGATGATTTCCTGTCAACCGTCAACATCTACTGGAGTGAGCGCTGGCGCAACTTCGGCCTCATGTGGGTGTACATCGTGTTTAATATCTTCCTGGCGACTATGCTCTACTACACGTTCCGTGTTAAGAAGTGGAGCTTCAGCGGCTTGAAGGAACGATTCTCTAAGAAGAAGTGAGCCACAACATTACAATATACAGCACATATTTTCTTTGCTTCTACGTATATACCTCGCGGGCTCTTTCTTTGGCCTTGCTTATCGATTCCTGGTTGATACCCTGTCTCAAAAAGGATACTCTCAACCGTACTTTGCTTGGGATATTTCTTATCTTCGTGTGATACACTATTATAGAATTTTGCTTGCACTGTCTGATTTATTTATTAGACTGTGTCTTGGCTGGATTGTTTCAATCCAATCTCTTTAACTTTTGCTTTACCACTTTTTAATACTATTTAGCCTTGGCCTTGGAGGAAAGCAGGGGGGGAGAAAGGAAAAGAAAAATACAAAATACAAATTAAAAAAAAAAAAAAAAAAAAGAAAGAAAAAGAAAATTAATACAAACAACCTCTAGGGCTATCTGGCATATCATAGAAATACAATTTCGATTCGTCTACAAACCCAGTTCTATAATGTTGAGTGTAACGATACTTGGACGTTTTAAGTTGTTTATTTGTCCGCCTTAAACTAGTGATGAGTATAACACAGTGAAGCACAAACACAGTTTCCATTCCGACAGGATGGTCGTAGCTATATCAAAGCACAAAGGCTCTAGCACCTTCTATCCGGATCTAGGACAATCGTCTCTTCTTTGGATAAAGGAACAATGAAGGCAGGACTTTGATTGAGGTCCTTTGTAGTGGACGAACTTATTTACGCAGTTGATTAGCAGAAGTCTGACTCCTGACAATGAGCTTGATACTAGTTATCTGCTAGAGAGACACCTGAATCCACTCCGTAGCCTTCGTTCTGTGAATCTGGGGAGAGTATCCCGATATAGCTAATACCACAGCTCGAGTGACGAGTTAGACAAGATGTGGTTGAATCCCTGGGCCATGGGGATGCAATTTGAAGGGGGGCAGCCAGAGGGAGACAGAACCTCATGGCGCTCTTCTCTGTGTTTGAACTGCACACCATGCCCCTCCCTCTCTTTGAGCAGAATGGCAGTCCGCAGTAAGTCTTCTCCAGGCTGGGCTCTTGCACCAGCTAGATATCCTCCTCTCCCCAACACTACCACATACAAGCCTCCTACTCCTTCTTCCCCAGCCAGTCGTCTCACTTTCCATACATCTGCAAACAACCCCAACACCAAAAAAGAATGGACACCCACCCCTCCCAGTGGCAAGCAACGCTGCTAGACTATGCCTTCTGGCGCGACGCAGAAGCTTACAACAAACCCATGCACGACTCCATCGAAGCCGGTACTCCCATGCCTCCCTCCCGTCCCCAGAAAACGCGATATACTAACCTCTCGCAGAAGGAAAGAGACCTGTCCACCACAGACGCTTCCCCTTCACCCTCAGCCAGGAGCAACCCAACACCCAACTACAAACACTGACACAACCACAACCACAGCCACAGCCACAAAGAACTCCAGATAGCCCCATGCCCGACCCAAACGACACCGAAGCACACCGCCACCGCCGTTTCAGCATGAGCGACGCCCTCCTCCTCAACCCCTTCCACAGCACTCACCTGAGTCGACGGCGCGCACGCTCATCCATCCGCTCCGATGCCTCAGACCACACTACATCCTCGCAGGAACCAGTGCGAGCAAGACCACGCTCCAGATCGCGGTCCCGGTCTCTCCTCCGTCTCCCACTAACAATCCTCCGCGGACTGAGCAACACCAGAAAACGGCCCGACCAACTCCCAAATGACCATGCCACGCCCGCAAACCCCATCCTCGAGTTCCGCGGCGGTGACACCTGGGACCTCCTCGCGAGGGATAGGAAGAGTCTAGGACTGGACTTGTTCTGGCCCATTGAGTTCTCAACCCCAGGCTCTGGTCATCCCACAAAAGCAACCCCAATCCCAACTGAAGGGCCAGAACGACCCCAGTCCCAAGACCCTAGGGGGAAAGGCAACAACGACGACGAACGAGAACAAGAACAAGAAACCTTTCCCCTGACATCCTTAACCCCCCTCCTGCATTTCCGTCACCTGCGCGCCCTGAAACTAACCGGCATGATGAGCTCCTACCAGAAATACATCTGGCAAGCAGCATGGCTGAACCCGCACCTGGAAGAACTGGAGCTCGGCATGGCCCTCGCCCCAAGTCTACGCCGGAACTATGTGACGAAATGGCCGTGTATCCGTGGTGGATGGACACTTCGGAAGGAGAGTTTCGGTGGGTCGGTTTATTAGTATGTTTTTTGTCTCTCTCTCTCTCTCTCTCTGTTTCTTTTATCTTCCCCCAATCCATAGATACCACGTATCTACCCTTACCCCAGAACCATATCCATTTAGACAATCCAAAAGCCTAAATTCTAACAAAAATCCAGCGGGACAGGAACAGGAACCCTCCACCCAGCCCTTGGATTAGGCGAATACCTCGACAAAATGGTCATCGAGAAATCCAAAGTAGCAGGCATGGGCATGGGGAGAACGCGCACGCGGCTCTCGATCCGCACGCTGGTGTTGAGCGGGTTCGTGGTCGATGCGGATCCGTTCCTGCAGTGGTTTGATTGCGGGAAATTGAAGTGCGTGCGGTTTAGAGATGGGTGCGTGGATGCTGGGCTTTGGCTGGGAGAGGATATGGGGAGTGTTACTGTTGTTTGGCCGGGGGAGAGTGGAGGGGAGGTTGGAAAGGGGGTTGCTGGGCGGGTGGTGGAGAAGGGGGAGATTCGGATGGTCAGGTTGCTCTGAAGGTCTCTTGGTTTTATTCGGTGTCTTGTTATGGTGTCGATGGTCAAGAATGTGCAAGGGTGATTTGGATGAGGTTGTTTTAACTGCGTCTGTGGTGGAGAGGTAGGGTTGTGGATCTGGAGTATGGAACTCGTGGGATAGTTAAGCCGTTCGACTCTGTACTACTTAATTTAGTGTGGATATCCAAAGTCGACTTAGATCTTTCGATCTAGATAGTTTCTAGGGTAAACAAATATCGGAGAACCTGTTCATGTATTACAATTATTATAACGTATCCCATCACTTTCACGCGAAGATCAACAACGCCGACTCAGTGTGAAGAGAACACCAGACCCAGATTCTGTACAATAATAACCCGAAAGAACAGCGATGTAACGAGCGTCATTAACGAATCCACTTTTCCATCCTTCATCCAATCTCAGACTGTGCAACCTCAGTATGACGTCATCTCACTTCCGTCCTCCAACCACCGTCACGAAACAGGACCTTCTCGTCCAGACTCGAATCTGATTGCCCTTGTATCAGACAGCATGTCATGACTGCCTTAAGCACCCTCCTCTTCCGTGATGCGAATGGCACCCTCGTTACCGTGTCCATGGGACCAGAAACCGTCAACCAAGAGGGTACTGCTTCATTAGCTTTGGCAAGTTCGACAATCCTAGTTCTCAAGAGACTTACATTCCAGGTGCCGCATCATGCGCGAAGATAAGCCAGTAGCCGATAATACCCTGCAGGAAGATGTCATGGATAGCGAAAATGATGGTCTCGGCGTCGATGTTCATTTTGAGGGCTAGAGCGCCCGCCGCGATGGCCCTATATAGATTATCAGTATTCTTCATATTGCCCCTAAGAAGTAAGAAGGTAAAGGGGGGGGGACAGAAAACATACACAGGGAACAAAGCCTTAATCAGAAGCGACACGCCCGAAACTGTACCGAAGAATCTCTTCGTCTGGGCGTCCTTGTTCACCGCCGCGCGGCCCCCGTTCACACCAATGTGATACACAGTCGTGAGGTAGCCGATAGCGCTGATAGTGAACCAAACCCATCTGCGAGGAGTGTGGCCGGCATAGGTGCCTAGGACGCCGGTGCCGAGCATCACCCAGTCGGCGACGATGGCGACGAGGAGATGGGCACCCGGGAGACCAGACAGAAGGGCAAGATTGATGAGCGCCAGGGGGTTTGTCAGGAACCAGTTGAGGTACCGCAGCCAGAGGACCTGGCGGTAGACATCATGATGGGTGTTGGGGACGTGCTTGTTGTGGACTGTCAGGATGTCATGCTTGTAGGTTATGCCTTCGCCGGTTGCGAGGGCGAGATAGATGATGAAGGAGATTGTTGTGGAGATGGCGATTAGGCTATGGATGACTCGTTTGGTCTGTTCTTGTTAGTTTGATCTTACAATGTGTACGTGGCTGGGCTTACCAAAGGCGCTCGGGAGGCGAGGACGTAGAAGACGACAGATGATATGGCCATGAGCACAACGACAACCCTATGATACTATCATTAGGATCTAGATGGATAGAAACAAAGGTGTGGGTAGTATGTACCATAATGTCCGTTGGCTGGTCTTGGATAATTCCTGGAAAATGGCATTATGGCCAGGGACGACGGTGGGCACGGGGGCAACCGACGTCGGGGTAGTCGTGGGGGGCAGCGGCTTCGTCTTGAGGGTATTGAAGAAGTCGATCATCTCGGCGGGTGGATCGATCATCTTGAAGTATATTCAAGGTTCAGTATCCGATAAGCTTAGTTAAAGTAACAGCACCCGCAATGGTACGCAGTAGAACTGAAATCCAGAATCTCGACGGGTCAAAGAGGTTAAATGTCAGTAGGAATGGAAGATGGACCAACGGGTTATATAGAAGACGAAATATAAAGAAAGAAAGAAAATCCCTTACGAGAGACGTTCGTCATGCTGACCTCGATTCTGTCGTCATCGACCTACGGCTTCCAAAGCAGCCAATCGCCGACTCGAATCGCAACGTCGGACAAAAGAATGCAACCGTTTGATTTGTTTGCCACGATTGCAATCCCGCCCTTGATTCGGTTTCTTTGCTTTTGCACGGTCAGCATGTCGGTCGATCTGGATCATGTTCCCGTGCCTTGGCAGATACAAAACCGCTCGGTGAGGGGTCTATGCAGCTAGGTTATTTATAGCGGAATGTGGTCTGATCCAGGTTGCCAGTCGTGGTAAACTTGGTTTCTACACATAGAATGCGGAATGGAAAAGAATTGGAACCAGGGCTTCCTTAAGATGATTCGGTCGATCAATGTCGGTCCAAACCTCCATCTCTATATCCTCTTTTTGAAACATTAATACTCTAGACGGGGTATCAGCAATCCCAACTCTACAATGAAAACCCTCTTCTTGGCCCTACTACCATTACCACATATCCAACCTACAGAATCCGCCCCTTCACCTGCTGGATCTTCTTCACATTGACATCCTTCCACATCATCACCGATGCCAGCGTCACGGTATACAAACACGTCGCCGCAATCAACATCAACCGCTGCGTCTCTGAATACGACCGGTTAATGGCATCACGCGCCGCACTACCAACCGGATATGACGCCTGAACCGTCATGTCGCCATAAATATTCATCAGGTTTGACTGCGCGTCCACGGGGAGATACTCGGCAAGTTTCTGGGGAAAGATACCCGTCCACAGCGCCGTGGCGATGGTAGTGCCCACCGCACTACCAATATTAATGAACATGCTTTCCATCGCGAGCACGGCGGGAATGTGTTGCTGCGATGACACGGCCATGACCGTCATCTGCTCGCAGATCACCAAAGTGCCGCCACCGAACGCGATGAAGATCTGGCACATAACGATGTACCCGATGTTGACGCCCGGTTCACGGAATTTGATCATCAGCCCGACGCCCAGAATGGTGATGGGAACCCCAAAGTAAAGCGCTTGCCATTTGAGACGGCCGTTGTAACGGATCAGGATGCCCATGAGTACAGCCCAGAAGCAGGAGCCTACACTGTAGATATTGGTGATGTAGGTCGCTTGGCTGATGCTTTGGTTGAAGACCACAATTAGCATCGAGTAAAAGTATGTGTCCCAGAGATACCAGGCCAGGTAGATGCTGGCAGCCATGGTGTAGGTGAAGAAGACGGTTCGGTTGAGCAACAACGACCAGGGGATAAAGGTGACAGGGGCGATGTATCTCTCGTAGACAGGGAATGCAATGAGCAGGAGGCCGCCGATGACAATGAAGCAGATGATCAGCGGAGATTTCCACTCGCCTGGCTGTTTTGAGTACAGATTAAAAGCTAACAGGAATAGGGCAAGTCCGGTAGTAAGGAGGAGCAGACCGATAACATCAAACTCCTTGCCGTAGTAGACAATCGATTGCATTGCGGTGCGCTGGCTATGACGTTCGGGAACCAGACCAGCCTTCTGCGCTTTGCGCTGGTTATAGTAAAAGAGAGAAAATAGAGGTGTCAACATCACCGGCGTCACAATAGCCCAGATGCCGAAGCCCCATCTCCATCCCATGGAATTCAAAATGTCTTCCGCCGCCGGTCCGTATGCCCAAACCGTGGCAATGTACGGAGAGCCAACGAAGCCGAGCCAGAACGCCCGGTTTTTCAGCGCCGACGTATCAGCGATGAAGATGGTTAGGGTGAAATCCACACCAGCGGAGCCCACTGAGTAGAACACTTGAGCCGCACAATACGTCTGAACATTATTGCACCCAGCCATCATGATGAGTCCAACAGTCATGCAGGCGATCATCAAGGCAAACCCCTGGGGGCGACCCCAGATATCAATCAGCTTAGCATAAGGAAGTTTGAACAGGCCGCCAATAAGAGTGGAAAGAATAGTGGTAGTGCCAGTTAACGAGTGTTGCTTGAAAGAGCTGGTAACATATGGAGTCAATGTGCCAATGATGCCGAACGCGAAGTTCTTAATAAAGTATATGATCCAGATCCTAATTACAATGCCATCGTCAGCTTCGAGTGTCGGCGTCACACACAATACACTTCTCGGTAACACTCACATCACGTAGGCCAGAATCAAATGTTGTTTGGACCAGACCTGAGTCATGGCCTGTGCGCTCTGTACACCATGCTGGAACTCCGGATTGACCACATCACTCTTGTCATCGTCCACTTGATCGGCACGGGAGGTGGCCGCTTCCTTGGACGCAGACTGTGGCGCAACGTTGGCTTCATCGTCATCAGGGTGTCTTTTCTCGTCCAGCGGTATCTCATCCGGCTTAATGGGTAGTCTGAACTTCATGGTAGACTTCCTCTCCCTGGAGCCTGACAGAAAAAAAAGCCGTCAGGCGGGGCAAAAGGCATGGGATAGAATTCTGCACAAGAACTCAGCCGACAAGGGGGGAATGATCTACTGTTAAAATACTAGAAAATTCCTCCGAGAGAAATATCGCCCCAAAACCATATACCATGCCACCGTGCTGTCGGGAATTTCCGTCAAACATAGTTTGACTAGAACGCTAAGCAGTGAATTCCCTATCTTAGTTCTCGGTCTGGTCCTTAACATTGCTTGAGTATACACCACTCACAGTGGGTAATGGTTTCGTGAAGCAGGGTTCTTGCCATAGGGTCTGCCAAGCAGGTCTGTAATTGGCAGGATTTGAAGGGCCGCATTCCCTTATAGCCCTAGCTTGCGTTGCACGCGTATAAACGGAGGGACTGGGTACTGGGAACGATTTTGGCTGGCCGGGCTAAATGACTGGGATCCATACAGGGTGGGCCATGGGGACAAAACCGCTCCTTATCTGATGATCTGATAAATTGAACCAACAGTGGTAGCTCGCCAGTGCGCCAATCAGAGAGCGCACGGGCAGCTCCAGTTGTTGGTCAAAAACAGACATGAACAGGATTTTCTATTGTTTGTATCTTAACTTGAATATATGAGACATTTTGCTCTGACTGTTTTGTAATTGTCAATCTGAAAGAAACCTTTCAACTTGAAACAGAAAACTTGGACGTTATTAAGTGCCTCATCGGGACCGAGCTGGCAAGAGAAACCGTAAGATTTTGTCGCGGGTGATGAAATCTCTGCTCGCGCTAAACATGCTCTTAAATATTCTGCCATCATAAGCCCTAGTATCATATAAAAGCAAGCCGTGAGATTGAAGCTTGGCAATGTCGACCTCAATGTCGGCAACATTCCCGTTTCGGACCTAGGTTGAACGATGCAACCAACTTTTTCAAAGAGCTTCGCAAAATTATACATATAAGGAAAAACCAATAACAGGTAACTAAACTACAATACTCGTCCTCCTATAGACTTCAACAATCGCATCGCGTCTCATGATGCGTGAAGGCGCTTGTATAGCTCCGAAGTCAAACAGACACCAGGAAATTCTTCGAATTCTGGCTAAGCTCGTCCCGTGACAAGAGAATGTCTTCGAGTTGGCTAGAAAGTTCAGTGTGTGTATACGTACTTAGTAGTACTTAGTACTATGCTATATAGTACTAAATACTAGTAGTACCGGTGGTCAGGATCATCGCAGTCATTAATGCGCCACGTGCTGTCGACATCACCAATAGTAGCAGTATCATACCATTCCAGATCAAAGGAGGCTTTTTGCAGGATACCTAAAGCTATTGCCATCCTCACAGTGAGATTCGTTATACTTTTAATATTTTATCAAGCCTTAACCCGCTTAAGGTGTGGGAGTCCGTTACCATTGTGGCTAGTTGCTGGTTGGGCACGCTTGGTTTTAACTTTTGCCATGGAGGTGAGAGTTTCGGATATGGATATTGTTTGTTAGATAATGTACTCTTCTTAAACGAAAAGAGTAGATAAAAGAACAATACATGGAAAGAATAAGGTTAACCCATTGTCCTTGTTTGTCTTCTTGTATTATTTCTTTCTTCTCTTTCATTCGTGCGCTGGCACGGACGTCGGATATATATAATCTGTCGTAGTTACCCTTCATCGATCCTAGCATGTAATACTCCATAACAAATGTCGTCACTGAGCCAATCAATTTATGATATTAATACTACTCTGTGGTCTCGATAGTCATTTATGCTTAAATAAATATTCTATTAAAAAGATGACATCCCATGCAAGGAAGAAGGTCAGAGTGTTCCCACCTGACCACAAATTAACATCGACTGTTGTCAGTTGATCTAGACCAGTACTATGACTCCACTGAGTAGAATTTTGATAAATGATATGGATCCTCAAAAGGTCTACGTATCGGTCCTCGAGCGAGAATTATTCAAATGCCGCATTAAGTTATTTATTTGCGGAATAGAGCAATTACGGAATGAACTCCCTGCTCATTTGTGCAGGATATCATGACTGGCGAAAAGGAAGCTTTCATTCACTTCACGCTATTTCGTTTTTTGTCGTCCCTCCCGTAATTACATCCATGGCCGTGAGTAGCGTAGCAGAGCGTGAGATAAAAAGTTCATTCCAGCTTTTCCGATCCTACAGCCAAAAAAAAGTAGAAATCCCGTAGGAAATTGGTTCAAGAAAAAAAACGATCATGCAAATTTATTTCCCCGTCACGGCACTAATAATCTAGTACTTCTTGCCCTGGCGCAGGACGTCACCGAACTCCTCAAGAGGGCTGCGGATGAGCTTAGTCTCCTTCCAGAGGTTAGGAGTAAGGAAACCGTAGGTGTTGACGACGGCAAGGAAGGTGGCCTTGAGGGTGTTCTCGAGGGTCTTGGTGGAACCGGAAGAGGAGGTGTAGGCATCCTGGACACCGGCAAGCTGGAGCAGACGCTTAACGGCGGGGGAGGCAACAAGGCCAGTACCACGGGGAGCGGGGATAAGCTATCATAGGTTAGCATGCTACCTTCACTTCCAGAAATTGCGCATTTAGTGACATACTCTGACGGAGACGGAACCACACTTGGCGCTCTGCTTGACGGGCAGAGAGTGAGGCTCACCAAGGTTGCTGCCCCAGTAACCGCGACGGACGGGGAGAACGGCGAGCTTGGCAATGGTGATAGCGGCACGGATGGCGGTAGCGACTTCCTTGGAGGTCTTGATACCGAGACCGATGTGGCCCTCAGAGTCACCGATGATGACGACGGCCTTGAAACGGGTACGCTGACCGGCACGGGTCTGCTTCTGGACGGGCTTGATCTGTAAAGGGAAAAAAAATGAACCGTCAGCGGCTGCCACTTGCAATTTCCCTGATATCCATCCAAATCGCATCCATCGCATATCAAAATTCAATTATGCTTCCTCCACCACAAATTCTGCGCTTCCACACGAATTCCACTGGACCAATTTCCCTTCGGACAAAAAGTTCGTTCCGTACCTTCATGACCTCATCCTTGAGCTTGGGGAGGAAGAAGTCCACAATCTGGTACTCCTTGATGGGCAGAGAGTGGAGGTAGATCTGCTCCATGCTGGTGATCTTGCCGGCCTTGACGAGACGACCGAGCTTGGTGACGGGCTGCCATTCCTTCTCCTCCTGCTTGCCGCCGCGACGACCACGACGACCACGGCCACGGCCACGGTCACCACCACGGTCACCGCGGGAACCGAATCCTCCACGTCCACGAGGAGCAGCGTCAGCCATGTTGGATATATATGGCGATTGAAAATGAACCGTACGGGGAGAGGTAACGGACGGGAGGGTGTCGTTGAGGGGTTGTCGACGTCGAGGTTGACTTTCGTCTCTCACTATCCACACACAACTGTTTGGCTCACGGAAATTTCGTGCGCTAACCGAGCCCACAGAAACCCTATACCCTAGGCGGTGAACCCATTTGGGCAACCCGATGACACCCGCATCATGTGACTTCACCCTCCCCCATTGGGAGATTTTTACTCCAATAGTCTGCGGGCGGTGGCGCTGATTGTCGCGATCCTACTATTCTTATCGGCGGTCTGGGGGGTCATGTGTTTATCATCAAGCTATTAATTCTTTGTTGTCCTGTCCGGACCTTTCCTCAATCCCCATCCCCCATTCCGCTGTCAACATTTTCCTTCCTGTGAGAGGCATCGTCGCACTTAATTGAGCTTTACTTAGTCCAATTGACTCCTAGTCCCCCTCGTTGGCAGCATGTTTCGTTGGTATATCTCCCCGACCACATCCTGACCGGTTCCTGACGCTAAAACTTTATCTCTCAAACCAGGTATCAGGCAAAGTTGGCTAAGCAGCCCATTCTCACAGCCAGTGTGACTAGCGCTGTATGATTGTATTTTCAATTTTCATGATTCATCCTGGTTCTGACTTGTGGCAGGTGCTCTTTGGCAGCGGTGATGTGCTTGCTCAGCAGGTAGTTGATCGCAAAGGGTTTGAGAAGCATGACTTTGCTAGAACCGGCCGCATGGCTCTGTACGGAGGAGGTAAGTCATTTACCGCTTCTTGGTAAGTGGCCTGTTTTACTGACCTCAATAGCTATCTTTGGTCCCGCTGCTACGACCTGGTTCGCCTTCCTCCAACGCAACGTGGTCCTGAAGAACAGCAAGGCCACCATCGTTGCCCGGGTTGCCGCAGACCAGTGCTTATTCACCCCGACCCATCTCACCTGCTTCTTAACCTCTATGGCCATCATGGAAGGCTCGGACCCTATCGAGAAGTGGCGGAACAGCTTCCTTCCCAGTTACAAGGCCAACTTGACCATCTGGCCTCTTGTTCAGGGTGTTAACTTCTCCATCGTGCCACTGGAATATCGTGTCCTTGTTGTAAACCTAGTCAGCTTGGGTATGTGTCATTTGTTTTCAGTGGAGGTTTTGTATGGCACTAACATTGCTACCTTTAGGTTGGAATTGCCTTCTAAGCATGATCAATAGCGGCGATAAATAAGCGAATGCCTTTCCTTCCAATTGTTTGGAGACCTTACGTTTAGAGATACCCATTGATTGTATAGCTGATACACCGAAGCCTCTATTTTTTTGAATTGTTCCGGGGTCATAGAGGTCGTTCCTCACTTTTCATTATCTGTTAAGACATGCTTTCCTTTGTTTCAAAACTTGGGGCGCAACATCTAGAACATTTCGGATCAAAAGTATACGAGCTGGAATAGAGCGGATTGTATAGTGACCTGTTGTTGTTGTTGCTATTCCTGCGGGTACATAGAATTATAATTAGAAACTGCTTTTCTTGTTCCTGTCAGATTTAATGGATCGGTTTGTCTTCAATCCGCATTGACTTAGTGACCGGATCGATTATTAGGGCTGGGGTTTGGGGAGAGCCGCATCAGCCTATAAGAGGCCTAGAAAGGTACAGTGGCCCAAACGGGTAAAGTTGCACTGTCGTCAAGCTGCCGCATCTCCAAACGCTTCAAAACTTCATATCCCTTCCACAGGTTTACCTACGCCCCTTTTAGAAGACGAGAGAAACCGTGGTTCTGCCCGGAGCAGACGATTAAATTCCTAGGATCGCCGCGCACCAGCCGCTTTGATACTGCCCCAGTTTATCCGGGTTGCTCTTTCCTGTCGGCTTTTCCCACCTTAAAACACAAAATTTGCCTTCGCCCACCGAGACTTTTCCCTCACCCCTCCGACGACGCTCTCCGGCATTCTGATCACCGCAACGTCACCCGTATAATTTTCGCCTCGCTTTATTTTCTCTCTAATCTCGATTATTTCACATCCACCATGGCCGCTGTTGCTGAAAACGGTCCCGTACCGGTGAACGACGAGAACACCGCGCCCGGCGTTGCCGCCCCCGAGCAGAAGGAAGAGACCGAGAAGACAAATGGCGACAACATCACAGTGTTCCATGACCCTGAGAACTTCAACGTGAAGCACCCTCTTATGCACGAGTGGACCCTGTGGTTCACCAAGCCTCCTAGCGGCAAGGTATGCAGTCTGACCCGCCTGTGGCCTGAAGACCACCAACACTAACGGTTTTGTTCGACTCGCAGGGCGATAACTGGAACGACCTTTTGAAGGAAGTTGTCACATTCAACTCGGTTGAGGAATTCTGGGGAATCTACGTATGCTCCATCCCTGTCATCTTTCAATCTAGTGGTGGCTAACCCCATGTTACTATCATCAGAACAACATCACACCGACCTCTGAGTTGGGCCTCAAAGCAGACTACCACCTTTTCAAGAAGGGCATCCGGCCTGAGTGGGAAGATCCACAGAACAAGCACGGCGGCAAGTGGTCGTATTCGTTCAAAGACAAGCGTTCCGTACCGATCGACGATCTGTGGCTGCACGCCCAACTGGCAGCCATTGGCGAGACTCTCGAAAATGACGGCGATAGCGAGGTTATGGGAGTCGTTGTGAATGTGCGTAAGGGTTTCTACCGTGTCGGTTTGTGGACACGGACTGTGGGCAAGAGCATTCCGGGAGACAAGCAGGCCCGTACACCCGCTCAGGGCAAGGACGTTCTCGAATCCATCGGCCGCCGGTTCAAGGAAGTCCTGCGCCTGAATGAGGCAGATGTTGTGGAGTTCTCTGGACACACAGACAGTGCACACAGCGGTAGCACGAGGCGAAGGCCAAGTACACTGTTTGAAGCGTTTACGACATCGGGTGCTTCTCATTTTACGATCTGTCCCAGATGAATGCCGCTTCTCTTGTTACGAGACGATAGAAGAATCTATGATCATGGCCAATAACGACGGGCTATCATGAAGGAAAGGATACTGGCTGGGGCCCCGCTCTCGCTTAGGAGTCTACAGTGATGATTGATCGTAGACGTCGACGGCATGTATCTGCTCCGTACGTATGACGAGGTTTATACCATCTGCTATTCGACTACTGTCTTCTTCATTTTTCTTATGGTCGGACGAGGGGAAACTCTGATAGGAAAATAGAAAAAAAGTGTTTCATACTGCTTCTTCATGCTCTATGCCTGTTCTCCTGATTATGCTTTTTTTGTTTCTTAGTTCGTCTTGATGCGAGTCTTCTCTATAGATACCGTGCATTAGCAATGGAAAATACCTTTTGACTTTAAAAAAACATCTGTTACTGGCCCTCCTTTTACCTGGTCTCGTGGTACTCGACAGACTTGTTTTCTGGGATGTGCCGTCCTTGCGTAGTGCCATGAATGGAATTTTCCGAAACGGGCAGCCAGTATACTATTCACTGTTGCCCTCAACCTCTTCTACGCTCTTCCATGACAGATCGCGTCAACAGACCGTCATGACTGTGAATGAAGGTGGCTGCCTGCTGCCTACTGCCCCTTCTGTTTCTCCTTTCCTCTTTTCTTCTTCTTTCCTTCGTGCTTCTTCAACCTCCCTATCTCAGCCTGAACACCACCTCCCCCATCTTCTTCCCTTCTCCTCCCACAGCCTAAACAGCATCGACCTGGTCATTACAACTGACTGGATTTCCGATCAACGACACATCCGTCCACTTTACTCAGTGCGCTGAACTGGAGGTGCGAGGGTCAGCGATCCGGTTGGGTGTCGGGCCCGACTTCGTGTACGACCTGGACGTTGCTGTGTGGCTGTCCCTACTTCCTCGCCTTCTCCTCCCTTTCTCTGCCCTCTCCAGGTTTGCGTTGTATGAATTCGCCCTGGCACTTCAAACAGTTGGGATTCTGCGCGTACAATCTGTAAGTAACACTCCTCCCTTCTTGGCGTTGTTCTCACTGACCGTGTTTGCTAGGCCCCTTTCCTCGCTCTCTACACTCCCCAGCACAATCATTTCCTCTCCTCTCCTCTGCACCATAGAGGGCTTCCGTTGGCCTGGATTCCTTCAGGCTGCAGACTGTTGGAATTCTGCTGGCGAAAGAAGCTGTAGGTGACACCCCTCTTCATTCGTGTAGGTCTTGCTGACTGTGTTTACTAGCCACCCTCCCTTTCCTCGCTCTCTACGCTGCATTGCACCTACACCTCCTTCATCTCTGCATAGTGTAACTTTGCATTGTACGAATCCGCTCCGGAGCCGCTGGCCGTTGGGATTCTGCGATATACAAGCTGTACGTAATACTCCTCTTCCCTAAATCTATCCTCACTGACCGCACTTTATAGACACCCTTTCCTCGTTCTCTCCCCGCCCTCGACTAACATTTAGCTATCCCGGGTCCCGGTGGTTGGGTGGTTGGGCTGGGCCTGGGGCATCATTGTTTTGAAGACAATC
>NW_019170146.1:0-75823 GCF_001792695.1 Aspergillus bombycis | reverse complement strand
TTCCATACTTCCTTTCGTTCATTATATGTTTCTCTCTCTCTCTCTCTCTCTCTCTCTCTCTCTCTCTCTCTCTCTTTATCCCACTCTCACTCCAGTCACTCTCTATGAATTTCCTTCTTGTCATATTTGCTGCAGTGGGTTGCATATCCAAGTGATTTTTGAATCGCGATGACTGATGTTCAATTATGTTTGCATCTTGGAGGGGTCCCCATTCATTAGCATCTTTTGTCTTGTCTCATAATGTCGACTTATTATTGTTATTCTTTTGCTTTTTGCTGATTCCCTTTTGCTCTCCATCTATTCATTTCGAGAAAGTTGTGTATCTTATGAAGTTATGTATGAGTTTCAATTCGTCTCTTTCTACGGAGTATAGTTGCCATATACACTATCAGACCGTTGAAGTAATGCTGGTTCATGAGTCTGCCATCGAATCCAATTTATATAAATCCGTACAACTTTTTCAACCAAACCCATCCAGCCCGAACTCCTCGAGTAAAATACAGTACAGTACAAAAAGTCACCCCAAAAGAACCCTCCGCTTTCCACCGCCTATAACGCCTAAAGCAGAGTATAAACGAAGAACCTCAGTACCAATTATTCCCAGCCTCACCCAGCTTCTTCCCCTTAGGATTCATTGAAAGAATCCTCTGCCCAGGCAAAGTATCATCCGTAATAGCCGACTCAAAGATCCCCGAAATAGCTCTCTTCCCTATCTCCGCAAAAGAATCGTACCCCTCTCCCGCCTCGTCCCCATTTACCGCCGCCCACTCCCTTGACAATCGTGGCGACCGCCCATTCCCCAAATCACTCCACCGTGTGACCACAATCGCATGCCGGAATACGTTGCGCTGCAGACCACTCCGGTCCTCTGTGAGCTTTACCTCAACAAGATACTCGGAGGGACACTCGGGGCAGCGACGAATGGGCCGACACTTGCCGCAGAGCGAGGCGAGGGCGTGGGGTTGTGGGTTCGACCGTGGTACATGTCCTTTGCGCGGTGTTCGACGCCCTGCAGGCCACCTGTGGTGCGGGGGACGGGGATGTGGCCGAGGGCGCATTTGCAGACGTGCATGAGTTCGCCATCGCGCCAATGCGCGCAGACAGAAAAATATGGCCAGTAATCGTCGCGCGAGTAAAGGAGCATTCGCTGTTCACTGACACTGAGGCCTGGGTCGGCGAAGCAGGTGCTCACGACCCGCATGAGCAGCCGGCCTTGGTGGATGTGGTATCGGGTCTGATGGGACCAGCCGTCCCGGCGCCAGCGACGGCATAGGGAGTCGGGTGGGATACCGTAACGCGGTCCGAATCGGTATGCGCGCATGACGAGCTGGTGGAAGGTGAAGTAGAGGACTCGACCGTGGGTGATGCGGTGGCGGGGTGCTGGGCGGGCGTTGTTGCGGGCGTGGGGCAGTCAAAGAGCGGGTTGACTACGTCTGCGGGCTCGAGTTTTTCGTGGCCTTCTTGTGTGCGGCGATGGTATTTGCCACAGGGGAAACAGAGGAGATGGTGAGGGAGTAGTCTGTCTTGTGAGATGAGGAAGTCCGCCTTGTAGTCGTGGTTTTCTGGGACGTTTATAGTTATCCAGGGCTCGCGGCCCAGACGAGTGTATAGTGTTCGGCTGGAGAAAGCAAGACTGGCTCTCTCGGCGGGGTTGAGATACTCAGTGACCTTGGCCCAGAGGTCCGATGTTAAGCTGGCAATTACGGGCTCGCCTGGAGGTCTGTTGTCGAATTCGTGTAGTTGCGCGTTTGGGTCGGAAGGATCGATATCTCCCACACCGATTGAATGCAGCATTGCGGTATGATCACGGATTTCGCCTAGCTGTGTATCTTTCTGAAGGTTTACTTCTTGGTATTTGAGTCGGTGGGCCTCCAATGGGGCCAGTGAAGGCATTTCCGGGACGTCATCTTTGCTTGGTAGAGCTTCTCTTAGATTCGGAGTCGATGCTTTCCGGAGGACCTGACGGGATTTCTTAGGTCGGAGGGCGCCGGCGAGGAACGCCCGAAAGCCACCGCGCTTTTCTCCCGGGCTTTCTGCAGACATTTTGAGAGAATTGGCCGTCGAGAGGTGAGATGAGAGAGAAGTTCCGGAGAGGGCGGAGTGGATACCAAAAGAAACAAGCATACCGGAAACTGCGGAATGCGACGGGAGCATGTGATCCAGCCACTGTGGCTGGTGCGTCGCCAATATTTATGTTCAAGGACGGAGTTAACAGTACGGAGTAGTATATATACATATACACGAGGCGTATCCAATTGCATTAGGACTACATATACAGCCTGATCAGACATTACACAGTATCACTCTGGACACAACGGAAACAAAGCGCTCATCAAGCTGCGTTAAATCACAACACTTTTTTGTTCGCACGCTTACGAGAAGCGCTTCTCAACGGCCTTCCAGTTGATGACATCCCAGATGGCGCTGAAGTACTCGGCCTTGCGGTTCTGGTATTGAAGGCTAACTCGGCATTAGTTATTGACCAGGAGACATTCCGTTAAAGAAAACTTACTAGTAGGCGTGCTCCCAAGCATCAATACCGAGAAGAGGCTGGAACTGGCCAACGACAGGGTCCTGGTTCTGGTCGGAAGTTAGCTACCTGTATCCTGAGGCGCTCATAAGGAGAACTTACAGCATAGGTCTTGATTCCGATGTTTCCGGTCTGCTTGTCCTTAACTAGCCAAGCCCATCCGCTTCCCTGAATGCCAGCGAGGGCGGCGTTCATCTTGCTCTGGAACTCTCCCAAGCTGCCGAAGCTGTCGTCGATGGCCTTGGCCAAAGCTCCAGATGGGGGCTCACCACCGCCCTGGCTCTTGGGGGCAAGGTTCTCCCAGAAAAGAGTGTGGTTGAGGTGGCCACCGCCGTGGAAGTTGATCAGGGGCTTGAGGTTGATCTGGGTAGTGATATCCTCCTTGGCGACAGCCTCCTGGAGCTGTTCGATGGCGGCGTTGTAGCTGTTGACATAGGTCTGGTGGTGGTTCTTGTGGTGAAGCTCCATGATCTTTCCGGAGATAGAGGGCTCAAGGGCGCCATAGTCATCTGTTATCCAGTCAACCAACCATCGCATTACGTGCTTTCGGGGCGCAATGAGCGAAAATCGCAACACATCTACACTGCCAAGATAGAAGAGAAAGAAGACCGAATGGAAAAGAACACAACAGGCGAGCAAATTGACAACATTCAGGGAAGGGGAGAGCCATACAAGCCAGGTCAGGCAGAGTGGCCTTGCCACGGGCAAAGGTCAAACCCGCAACACCCGCAGCTTTGGGAGTAGCCGAAGCTCCAGCGCGAAGAGCGGCACGGGCAGAGGTACGGATAAGAGAGGCAGCCATGGTTGATATGGATTTTTATGTATCAATGGAATTGAGTTAGGTTTACAAAGTAGTGACGAAAGTAAAAGAGAGGAGAGGGTAAAGAAGAAGAGAAGAAGAGGAGGAGAAGAAGTGAAAATAACCGGAAGGGAGATTCGATGCAACGAACGTCATTGTTGCTCGGCCTCTCGGACTTGATTTTTCCCCGCGCCGAAATGTCCGATAATCAACTTTCCTTTCTCTCGTTATCGTGCGTATCTCAACCGACAGCTCCTTCATGGACCTCAAACGTGTCGCTTGACCGTTTCATTGCCTTTTTCATCTATCCGACTACTCTGAGCTACCGCACACACCTTGTCCTAACATCTGCGATCGGTCATGGATTCGGATTCTCCCCCGGCTTCCCCATCCGCCGGCCAAAAGCGTAAAATTGCCGACATGAGCTCCGACGAGGAAGATTTTCGCCCCACGATGGGCTTCCGCGGGTTCGCTAGAGCATTGTCACGCTCTGAGTCGCCTCCGTCACTTGGTGGCTTAGGTAGTGCTCATCGCAATCCCTGGGGGAGCAACACGCAGCCAGCTACTCCCAGAGGCGGCGCCAGCAATGCCGGTAAAGGAACCAAGGGAGGAAACTCCTTCGCCGCGCGCATGATGGCCAAGATGGGTTATGTTGAGGGTCAAGGTCTCGGTTCGAGTGGTCAAGGTATCGTCAACCCGATTGAAGCCCAGGCCCGGCCACAGGGTGCTGGTTTAGGTGCTGTTCGAGAAAAGACAAAGCAAGCCCGGGAGGAAGAAAAACGGGCGGCGACCTTACGAGGTGAAGTGGTAGAGGATAGCTCAGATGAAGAACGAAAGAGGAGGCAGAAAAAGAAGGAGGCGCGCAAACAGGGAAGCCGGAGCGGTACTGGCACACCAGTACCACGCGCGAAGCCTCAATTCCGTACAGCTCGAGAGATGGAGGAAGATATGGCTGGTCTTGAAGTACCAAATGTTTTGAAGTCGTTGGTTGATGCCACGGGGAAGGAACAGCGAGTGTTGACCTCTACTGCCGGCTTGATGACTCCGTCTGAATTCGTTAAACCTGGTGAAGGTGAAGCTCTCAAGATCGCACAACGGGCGCGCCATGATCTAGAGGCTTTTGCAGATGAATGGAAAGGCCTGACTGAAAGAAAGAAGTTTATCGATCTGGAGGAGGCACAGCTTGTGGAGCAAATGGATGCACAACAACTCCGTATGGACCAGCTAACAGAGTTGGTCGCTGCCATTGGGGGCTTGGAAATCTTCCAAGATGAGAACACGCGGGGACGCTTCGACGAAGTCACTGAGAAGTTGGAATCCTTAGAAATCAAATACCGGAATGAAATTGATGAATACCGCCTCCCCGAGACAGCTGTTGCGGCCATTCATCCTCTGTTCCGCCAAGCGATGGAGGAATGGGAACCTCTTCAAGATCCAACATACCTCGTGTCAAATCTTCGTCGCCTTCAGCCCCTTCTATCCCGGAAGAAAGACGATCAAAATGCACAGCGGCAATCTACTTCACCCTATGAAAGTATGATATACACTTTGTGGCTACCTCGTGTGCGCTCGGCACTCCTGAACGACTGGGACGTTTATGACCCAAGACCAGCCACCTCTCTCGTTGTTGCGTGGAAAGAGATTATACCACACTTTGTTCTGGCGAACGTCCTCGATCAGCTCGTGGTTCCGAAGCTCACTGGTGCTTTGAAAGAATGGAAGCCTAGAAGCAGCAGCAGACGGCACACTTCCTCACATCATAATTCTCGCTTCCCATGGTGGCTATTCACATGGCTACAGTACCTTGATGACCGACACACGAACCCAAGACAGCCTACAGGTCTTCTTTCAGATGCGAAGAGAAAATTCCGTGTTGTCTTGGATTCATGGGATCTCAGAAAAGGCTTGGTTGATGGCATTCAGCTGTGGCGCGATGCGTTGGGCTCGGAGTTTGATGTATGCCTACGAAACCACCTCTTACCACGACTGGGTCGCCATCTTCGTGAAGATTTTGAAGTGAACCCACAAGACCAAGATGTCTCAGCACTGGAAAACATCTTTAAATGGAAAGATTTCTTCAAGCCTAACGTCTTCGGGTTATTGTTGGTCGCCGAATTTTTCCCCAAGTGGCACAATATTCTGTATATTTGGCTCACCAATGACCCGAACTACGAGGAGGTCGGCGAGTGGTTCTCTTGGTGGCGAACCCAAATCCCCGAAGATGTCAACGAGCTGACTATCGTCGACGACGAGTGGAAGAAAGGTTTGCGGACCATGGACCTTGCATCTCGTTTGGGTGATCGCGCTGCTGCAGAGCTCCCGCCCCCATCATCCACCACTGAAGAGCAGATTCCTGAGGAGAAGCCCCATGTGCCAGCAGAAGCACCATCTACGAAAGCTCGCAAGCCCAAGGTCGTGGAAGAGGTCGCCTTCAAAGACATCCTCGAAACCTGGTGCACAGAACAGGGCCTCATCATGCTCCCATTGCGAGAAGCCCATCCGCAGAACGGTCAACCTCTTTTCAGAATCACAGCCAGCGCTACCGGAAAGGGTGGTGTTGTGGCCTTTGTCCAGGGCGACGTTGTTTGGGTGCAGAACAAGAAAACAAAGGATATTTGGGAGCCGATGGGGTTGGAAGATCAGCTTGTGGAGCGTGCAGAGAGCAGATGATATCCCTAATCTTTTTTGTTATATTAGTCTGGTTCTACAGTTTTGATCTGGTTTTCACGATACCTTGCACTTAGATATCCACTTATCATGATTACATTGATATACATATAATTATAGAAGTGGCGGAAGACACCTTCAAACCATTGAACAGATCATCGAGTTGCATGCATGTACCAGAAACAGTAAACGCTCGTCAACGTCAACGCTAATACAGTGTAAAGAGACAAGACACCCATACGTCAACAGTCGCGTTACCACACCCAGACGAGCAATATATCTCACACGGAACGATGGCTAATACGAAGAGAACATAGTTAATCATACAGTAGTAATGGCAGAAAGAAGGCTACAAAGTAACTCTCAAGAATAAAATTGGGCTAGAGAGAGCTATGATCAGAGCAACGGGCTTGCCTCCTTTTGGTTCCCTTTTATAAATCATATATTTGTTGGCATATTCAACAACCACTCCGATGTGGTGTAATGGCTAACATCGCTGTCTCTCACACAGCAGCTCGGGGTTCGATTCCCCGCATCGGAATTACTTTTTTTCCCTTCTCTTTCTTTTTGGTCTTTATGTTTCCTTCCGATGTTGGGCGAGCTCCCTTTTATTCATTCCTCTTCTTGTTTGCTTATTTGTTTACCTTTCTCGTTCAGAAAGGTGGAGTATGACATGTATGAACATCAGGTGGCCGTACTTGAGGCTGGTGAACCCCGTCAGACCTCATTGTCTATACCTTTGATACACTCCCATACAAATTAAGATAAGAATGGCATGAAGGGTTACAACACCCAACGCATATATATGTACATACACCGAAAACATGTCAACAAGAATAGAAAGAGAAGCCAAAGGGCCACGATCATTACTAATTAACCACTTTTTTGTATTCAACGGAAGCATAACCATTGAGTGCTCTGGTATCCATCAAACATAAAGCCATCTTCTGGTTCCCTCCTAGCTTCACTGATGAAGTAAACCCCATCCTTTAGCGTAACGTCGTCATGAAGAGCGTAAGCTGAGCACTTCTATCTAACATCTGCTGTTGTACTTCTCATTGAATGCATTCACAGCTAACACAGAGAACGTTAATATTGCTTGGAAAGAAAGATATTATGTAAAGCGTGTTGTCACTTACCAATGGCGATCTGGCGGTACAGCCAGTTTCTTGAACTCTCATCCTGCACCGGAATAAATGGACCATTAGCACCCCCTTTGAGGGTAATACTCATACCAGTGCGCTCTTTAGAGATTGTTTGGATGTCCGTCAAGCGGATATCCCATTCAGCCTGGAGCTTCTTGGTGCGCACAAGCATTATCCGGTCGTATGTCAACATGACCAGCATGTCTCTTCCGGGAAGTTCCAAATGCGCAATATAGTCCTCGCTGAAATATTTACCGTCATCCGCTGTTTTGAGCCAGAACTGACCCAGTGCCTCCCGCTGTGAATATGGTCGCACAATGCCGTCTGTTGCAATGAAGCGCGTGAGACGAACACGGTCCAGGCCCTCTGCATCAAAGACAGTAGTAGTGTTTCGTACACCTTCAGCAAGATCTATGAAATCGTCAGTAACTGAGATCCTTGGATCGCATAAGTGCACATACTTGAGGCAAGATCAAAGGCGCCAAGGGCCGGCTTCGTAGCGAGACCTAAGACACCCTTTCCAACACCCTTAAAGAACCCTTGGATACCCTCCTTTTCAGCACCCTGCAGTGGGTGACGTGCGAGTCCTCCGATACCGCTTGCTAGGCTGGTTGCGAATGCATTACCACCAGCTGTGATACCATATAATGCATGTTTCGGCCGGTTTCGAGATTTAGACATCCGCCGCTTGTCCTGAAACTCCTTGTCTAATGTGGCAGCAGCAAGACCTTTAGACATGCTTCCGGTAAGTTTGGCCATGCTATCGGAGAATCCGAAAACGGACTTCTTAACAAAACTTGTGGCCCCCTTAGCAATACCGTAACCAAGTTCTTGAGGCCTATCAGTCATAACTAGTCCTTGGTATGGCTCGTAGAAGATTGCGGCAACGCCAGAGCTGACATTATTGAACAATCCAACGGGGTTGCCGAGAAAATCTGCAGATCCAAGGATGACATGCACTTGTCGGAGGAACTCCTGGGTATAGTGTCTCTGAATGTTGCCAACAAGAACTCCAAGCGATACACGAGCATTTTCCAGCATTAGTGCGTTAAGTTGAACAGGTGCATCATTGATGTTGCCCATCGACATGGTCATAACATTGACAAAGAACATCAAAGGATTCGATGGTTGCATAGTGTCTTCAGCGTTCACTCGCTCTGTCCGCATGAAAGAGATGTCAAGCTGCATGGGCTGCAGATGAAGAAGCTCAAAGTAAACATCCTGCCCAGCACCTTCACTTCGAGGCTCCGGGATCCTTAGATCTTCCTCACAAAGGTTTCCTTCCTCTTCTTCTGACCACGAGGCACCAGGGACCTTCACAAAGTCCAGCATTGCAAAAACAAAATCCTCATCAAGCTCTAGTGTCATTTGTTGTAGAAGCACAGTAGCATACTTGATGTAGAGTACACCATAGGAATCATCCTTCACTCGAGTAATCATGGCGTGGAAAATTGGATGTGCCTCCATTTCTTTTCCGGTCTTTGGAACAACGCTGGGATACAACAGCATGGGGAAAATACCTCCATAAAGCTGATTATCAATCTGGATCCACTTGATTGTGGTATTCAGCGTTTGATAAACCATGGATTCCCTGTACTTAATATCAATCTCGCGGAAGGTCAAGTACAACAGCTCTCTCATGTTCTGATTGATCAAGGAGATGCCAATACCACCAAGGCGGAGTTGAGCTTTGAAGTTAACGTCAGAATCCAACTCCTTAACCTCGAACCCGGTGCTCAGACTGCCCTGAGAGGTCTGTCCTCGTTGCTGTCTATACATGCTCTTTGATGCCTTAAAATTGGACAAGACTAGAGTCTGAGTGGGGCCGTCGGCCACAATATTAATGTCGACAATCTTCTGATGTTCACCATATTGCGTTGGTGGGATCCTCATTGGTATTAGATTACCAATCTCGGCAAGCTTGATATGCCTTTCTTTGCCATTACAAGTCAGAACGAGAGATTTGTTCTTTGTGGCTGGATAATCCCAGGCATATGGCATGATACTTCGAGGTGGAAGACGGTAGCGGATCGGCCGCCAGCCATTTGTCCTGTCATCCTCGTAATCTTCCACATTTGGATTCTGAGAGAAATTATTAGATTAGCACATGCATTTTATCCCGATTCTTTCAGTCACTTACAGCTTGATAAAATATGAACTCCATGTCGCTCTCGTTTCGCATGGAAAACGGCCAGTTTCGTAGTTCCAGGTTGAAATGCAGGAAAAGAGTTGCATTTTCCATGATAACGTCCACTTTTATGAGTTTTTGGCGTTGATTTGCCTTGGCAAGCTTGACATGCACTGTACCAATGTCTGCAATGTTGAAAGGTGACGACCATTGGTTGTTGACGCCGGGGAAGCACAAACAAAGTTGTTTCTCGGCAACCTGGCGCAAGAAATGCAGAGGTACAAGGTCACCGCTCTTGATATTAAGAACATTGGAAGACCCTGGCTCTCGAACCAGAATATCCTCATTAAGCTTGTTCTTCAAAACAAAACGAGGCGCAATGGTGACAACCTTGGTCATCTTGTATTTGCCTTCGCCCTCAGCAACAGTCACGCCGGAATGGAACTCAGATCTACCATGTCTATCTGGAAGGACAACTTCGAATGTACTCCCAATGGCTTCGAAACTCTGAGGCTTGCTCCAGGCAGAATCGCCTATCCTCAGTATGGATCGGTTCTTCTGATCCTCGCTTGGATAGGAGTACATGTAAGGGAGCGTTCGTCCACCGTTCCTTGGATCAGCCCTCAGCCCTTGTCCAGCTGCTGATCGAGCTGATTGCAAGAAGCCTTTGCTTTGTATTTCCATCGAGAGGCCTGTCTTGTTCAAGACGAGATATGGACTGTAGATTGATACCTTGAATGCGCCTCCACTATCAGGCACGTTGAAATAGTGAAGCTTCAACCTCAGTTGGATGCCTCTTTCATCTTTCAAAGGCAGTACGTGCTCTCTCCTGAAGTCTTGTGCATTGCCGTTGATTATAGCAAAATCACTTTGGCTGAAGACAGTATCCTCCAAGTCGATGCTGAGAAGCAGTAAGTGGGATAGTTCCACAACATGGACTGGGCTTACGCCCCCTTTCCGCAAGAAATTAGTCCAGTCCTTCCTCGTATTCTTATCATAGATGCGGTATTTGAAATCGTAAGGGAGGAGATTTTGTATCTCCACAGGGGCAAATATCCGGACACGCATGCACGGATATGTACTCGTTAGAGGATCCCGTGAATTGAACGTAGCATTCATTTGGAAGTAGAACGGCGGCGCTTGCTGTCCACTTTCACTTATGCATTTTATTGTCCGAGTTGGTCGCCGCAGAAGGTCTTTCCAATGTAGTTGCTCGTTCGACCACTCATAGCCAAAGCCTTGGTCAGGCCGAATTAGAAGAGAATGCATGTATGCAGCTCCCACAGGCGCAGGCCGAGAATCCCCAGGGAGGATCTTCTCTATTTTCAAAAGATGGCCGTCACGAGGATCGAAAACGCCTAGTTCCACTGGTATCTGGGTATTGTTCTCCACGACCAGGGGAGAGCGGATAGTGATGTACTTGACGTTGTCGGTGCCCAATTTGACCTCAACAAGAAGTCGATGCAGAATGCCATCTTTCTTTGGCTTCAAGTTGTACAAAATCTCTCCTTCCCGAACAACAGGAATACGGCTCACGCTCTCAAAGCCACTTCCTTCAAGCTTGATACCGACCAGACCAGCATGACCTTCGGGTGCGAGTGTTTCACGCATGGCGGTCGAGTCTTCAAACCTCCAAGGATATTCCTCCCCATCAGCCAATTTAGCCGCCGGCCCTTCTTCGTCTGCACTAACATCAGCCCAAACGTGAAGGTCAAACCCTGTATGGTTACGGATTCGGTACGGGGCATCGGCTCCTCGTGGCTTTGAGAGAACGTCTTCATCAGTAGAGAGAAACTGGAACGATTTTGACGCTAGTGCAATTGTGGCAGAGGTGAGGGTGAGCTCCATCGTCTTATGAGAATAGGCATCTATCGAAAGGACATCAGGATTGACCTCCTTTGCCATATGGAAGCCTAACTGCCATGGTTCTATAAGGGGTTCCCAGGCTGACTTAGAGAAGTTATACACGTTGATGAATGTATCGAAGCTGGTGTCAGCTTTCAGTGTCGATGACCAGTCACGGACGTCCACAGTAAACTTCTTGACACTCCAGTCAAGTAATGGTAGGTCGTGTAGGTCTCCTATAAGGATTACCCTTACACCATCGATTTGGGCATTCATTTCTTCTTTCTTGAGGATAGCTGAACGATGCGATATAAGTTCTTGTTCGATCGCATCAACCACCCCGCTGGAGCTGCGATGTGACCTTGGCGCGAGTGCAGTCGAGGTCGGCCTGCCGACCGACTTTCTTCTTGACTTCGCACTAGTACCTTTTCCATCAGATAGTCTCTTCGCCTCGCCGGTTTCCCCTTCATTGGGTTTCTGGGCTCTCATCTCGGAGGCCTTGTTGACAATTTGAATAGCCATTAAGATGTCACGGAGAGAAAGACGGAGGACAAGGGGCTCCAGGTGAACATTGATAGAGGTCAAAGCAGAGCCCTTTTCCTGAGGGCGGCTGTCCATGGACATTTCCAGAGTGAAGTCATCTAATATGCGAAGCCTACTGGTTTCAAACTTGTCCATGCGGCACAAGAACATACCAACCTTGGATATTTGCAGGGCTGAAACATTTTGATGAGAGTAAAGTAATTGCTTTGTTCCCAGCACAATGGCCTCGGTATGAGTTATAGCGGGATTCGCGATCATGATCACCTGGGCATCAACGAGATTCAATCGGAATGACACAGTCATCTGCCCAGCAGGAGGAGCCGGAGTGTTCCCACTGGAGGGCGTAATGACAGAATCATCAGTATCATCTGCAGTACTAGATCTAGGTTCTGATCCTTCCGGCGTATCGTCGCTTTCCTCTTCTTCAACTGGCTCTTCTGTCGCAAACGCGGAGTTGGCAAATGATTGCAAAGCGGACAAATAATCCAACGCAACTATTATTCGCGGGCTATCAATGGTCAGCATCGCAATTAGGTGCTTGGCTGGCCCAGGAGACATTGAAACACTGGCCATGAATTGCTGCTGGACATCATTGTTGATTAAGGACATTATCTTCCTGAACTTGTTCGTGTCCTTATTGCGACTATCACGGATCGAGAGCGAGTGGATCAAGAGTTCCGACTCCAGCGAACCATCTGTCAACATGCGCAATTTCACTTGTGTGTCATTGAGGGAGAACTTCGAGAGACTCGAATCTTCCAGACGGCCGACTGGCTCGTCGTCTTTCGAGAGGATGAGCTCCAACCCAACACCATCTACCTTGAAAACCAGATCAAGTCGGACCCAAGTTTCGTTCGTCTGTGCGCCCGGCACCAGATTATCCTGGTCGTTTCTGCTTTGGACTGCTCTGGATTCTGCCTCCTTTGTTGGTTCTGTCACAGAAGATGGAAGCGCTTGTATGGCTTCAAGCTCCTGTTGTTCCGTATCAGGTGCAAAAGCCCAGCACTGTTTTGGACAGTGCCAATAAGAACTTAAGTTGTCTCTGAGATATCCGAAGATTGATGGGAGACATTGATCCCTCCACTTCCATATCAGGCCGTGAATTTCCTGGTTGATGCTCTAGATAGCATATGCTGAAATCGAGATTGACTTTCTGTATCATCTCAAGCTCTTCAACCGCACCTCCCTCAAAATGAAACTTGGATGTCAGTCGGATGTTACGGATCCCGGTAGATATTACATTGACAGCAGGGCTGTCTTTCTCATCCTCCAGAGAAACGAATTCGTTCTTGGCGTATATTTCACCTAGATGGGCCGTCACCGTATCACGGGGACGATCTTCTTTCACTACTCCAGGGAAGACCAAAATCGGAGTCATGACGACGACGTCAAACCTCATTCTGGACGCGTTTTCTTGAAGCTGGTTTGCTTGATTCGCCGCAGCTTGGCGGGCAGCATTGAAGATCGCTTGCATCTTGCCAAACTTGACCAAGAAATTGATGATCTTACGGTACGGTTCCTCTAAGAAGTTGATCTTCATTGAACCCGACCTCAAGAAGACTTCCGAGTCATATCCAGGGTAATTTGCACTGTCCGGGTCAAATGTCTCATACTTGAAATCGGCAAAGTTATCTCCCTCGATTGTTAAGAGCCTTCGAAGATCAGAGCTCTCCGGAGCACCGGTATTGACATCGTCTATTAAGGTCAAGCTTCCAATACGGGATTGGATAAGCATTGATCGGCCCACCAGGAATATGCCAACATCGGCAGTGTTGAGGCTGAGGGTAGCAAGCCTTACACCGTCGTTGTTCAAAATGAGCGCGATACTCTTTAAGTCGGCTTTGATGCGGATTTTCCCAGCCTGCTGGGATTCTTGATCAGTGGTACTTGCGTTCTGGATGGACTGGTCTGACTGAAGGCCTTGATTGCTTGGCTGTTCTGGATTGGTGAACGTGAGAAGGATAAAGTCTAGAAGTGTGAGGAGCGTTTTCCTGGTGACAACAAGGTTGATAGTCGAGACGGAAACATCAAGGTTCATTGCTATTCCTTCATAGGTGGACTGAAATTCCGGGGATTCAGGTTTCACACGAACGAACTTGAGATGAAACAGGTCCTTATCCTCATCTGCGTCGAAGCCTTTGGAGGACACTATTCTTTTGAATTCAGGTGCAGGGTTCTCCTCAATATAGTCATCCACACTAAGGGACTTCAGCACTATTTCTGCAACCATATCGAACGGGCGTATATAGTAGTCCAACGCAAACCCTTCAGCAATCAATTCAACTAGCAGGTGATCATGGAGCTGGTCGTTCGGGTCAGAGCGAAACAATGACCCACGAAGGCGACCAACGGTAAACTTGAATTCAAAGTCACGACGATGGAGATTCGTCGGGCCCTCAACACTCTTGCTCATGTTCTCATCGTCAGATTCCTCGTCAGAATCTTCGTCTACAGCAGGAAGTTCTCTCATGACTGACGGCTGGAAGGACGAAGATCTTGCTCTTGTTCCAGGAGCAGACGACTCTTCTGCGCCGTTGCCAGAGAAGTTAGATTCCTGGCTGCCCTCGTCAAAGCGGGGAATAGCAATATCAATGAGTTTCATCAAGCCCTTGTATTTGGTATCGGAGATCGACACGTGTAGTTCTGGGAGATGCCCGGAGATTCGAGTTCTTGTAAGCTCAGTGACCTTCGGAACAATGCACATTTCGAGAACGAAATCTACATTTATGCGGTCGACAATATGCAGGTTATTCGAGGAGACGTCCGAGCTAAGTTGCGACTTGGTGATATCAATTCCAGGGCCGATAAGAACTTGGGTGGAGTCCAGTTTGAGCAAGAACCTGTCATACAACAGATGCTCAAGTTCCTTGTAATCACCCTCCTCATATTGTCGTTTCTGCTTTGACTGGAGGTCTCTCATGGTCTGTCTGTCGACTAGTTCACTGTTGACACTGATATGGCCTGCATCAAGAATCAAACAAAGTGAGCTCTCTTGAGTTATACTCTCCGGGACGATTATGAGGGGCGCATGTATATCGAACTGTGCATCGACCTTCTTATGCTCCTGCAGAGCAAATTCTAGGCCAGCTCGAGTTTGCTGTCGAATTCCCTTTACGGTAGCCCCTGCCGTATCCAGAAGAGCACCAATTGACTCCATATGCCGCTCCGGGGGTTCGAAAAACTTGACGACTTCCACAAGAAATCTGGGATTATAGAGGACTTCAATACTCTTCAACTTGACTTTGACTACCGAATCCGCGTCACTTTCCAGAGGGTTCTTCTCGAGCTGGAGATGGAATAGACTATCTTCATCCTCTATGCCATCAGCCACCTCCTCAGAATCTAGCTCTTCGTTTCCAGAGATCTGTGATAAACGGTTCTTTGGCACTGGGAGGGAATCTTTAACTTTGACGATCTGAGGGAAAAGTGTCCCCTCCGTTGTCCCGTCGTATACTCTAAGTCCTCCGAGATTCACGTCTATGAAGAAAGAGTCAGGGCGCTGTAAGGCCTTTGCCCTGAAATTGTCGAATACCAGCTTCATAATTTCGTTTGCCTTTCCATGAGGGTCGCGCTTCAGCGTGAAACTGCCGGCTCTAAGGCTGGAGTTGACTTGGAGTTTTACCCACTCCCTGGGCTCATCAACGCTTTCTGAGATAGCTTTCTTTTCATCCCAATCGATGGCATTGTACAGCTCCTGTCTCTGTTCTTCGGTCATTGCTTCCTCCTCGGATTCCTCCTTTGGAGCACCCCATATCCATTCCGACCACGTTTGTTGTCGCGCAGGCTTCTTAACGCCCACGTTTTCTTTGCGTAACTGGTTCCGTGCCAGTGATCTCCAGAATCGTATATCTTCGTAGCTAAGTTTCCGTTGCAGTCGGTCGAACTCATCCGCGTCTGACCCTGATAATGTTCCGTCCCGCTTTTGCTTTTTAAACAAATCAATATAGGTTCTGCGATCATCCCGTCGTTCTTTGATGTAGTCCCAGGTCCAGCGCCTATTTCGTTCATGAATCTTGCTGAGGACAGCGTTTCCGGCAAACTTAAACCAAGCTCGAGGGTCCTCTTTTGGGCGGCACTTCGGCTGGAATTTCTTATACTCTTGATGACGAATAAAATAGTGGAAGAGATCCACAAGCATCAATGCATCTCGGTATTGGTCATCATCTAGAACGAAGCTCAGTTCATCAAACAACAAACGGGCCTTGATGGCCGCTTGATCATGCTCTCCTGATTTGTCTAATTCCAATCCAGCACGGCCGCTAACAGGGCGCAGCATGAATTGGTTGTTTTCCTCGTTGTCAATACCAGTCCTCAGCCGTTCCATCAAATCCGCATGGTCTATGCCCTGTGCCTCTGCGCCCACGTCGGAACCTCGACCCGTACCTAGGAGTTCAGCATCTGTGTTCCAGTAAACGGAAAGAGCACCTAAGACAGCTAGCTTGTGTGTCGTGCTTGAGGTAGATTGTATGAAGGTCGGGTTCCATTCAGAATCAGTGCTGACCGCGCTTAGCTCTTTCAATGTGAATCCAACAGCGAACGGGTGGCCCGGTGAAGCGATCGAGTCCTCGTAGCGGAAGTGGACGTTCTTGATCGAGATCTGAAGATTATCGACCACTGCAGTAACCAAGCTCTGTGTGAAGCTTTGATTTCGGCGTTGCTCTTCCTGGCTCATCCCCTCCGCGTTTCGCTCTTTAATAAGCTCCGCACCATCAATCTTGTCCATTTTGAGAGCATGCGCTCTCCTTTCCTCTTCCTCGGCATCATAGTCGGCATCTTCCTTTGGGGCCGCTAGGAGAAACACATCTTCGATATCGACCTTGACAGGTTTTCCCCTCAAGTTCGACCAGGGTATGGACAGGGTGAGCTCACCGAGATGGCCTTCGACGACATTGAGAGGGAGGTGTAATTGGTCGAGAGCTTCGCGCCGGAGCTCTAGATTGCGAAGCTTTACATCACCGGACCATATACCTATGTTGAGCTGTTTGGCATCGAAATTCTTGACATAGATACCCAGGAAGCGATTTAGTAAGTTGGCCACCACCCCTTCCAACATGATGGCGAGATGTGGCTGTCGCCAAGGTGTTGGGGGGAGTCACTAGAAAAGGCCTTGAATATTATCTATCCCGGTAACGCCGGCCTAGTTGACGAAAGAGGCAAAAGAAAGTCAGCACGGAAGCGTTCGTGGTATACAGCAGCAAGTTCAACGATGACCCAGAGACAAAGACGTACAGGCGCGAGCTCTAAGTTCACTCGCAGAGTGAATGAATCAGAGCCATCCAGGAGGATTGATAAATGTGCACGCGACACCGATGGGGGCCGTGAAGTTGCTGGGTTAAAAGAAGATTCCCTCTAAATATAGAATGGATTGAAAGAAAAGAGGGGTGGGGGGGAAAGAGGAAATGGTGGTGATTTAGATATAAGATCGAAGATAAAGAGGATAGAAAACCTGACGTGAGGAAAGCTTGAAGTTGGGTACCAAGAAGTTGGTTCCTCCAATTGTTGTTCCGCTGGTAAAGGTCCCCGAAAAGGTACCTGGGGAAAACATGCGTTGGCTGATAAAGAGTAAAGGGGGGGCGCTGCGACAACCGCATTGACGCCGGGTGGACATCGCCAAGCAGTGACGTCGGTTGTCCTTCCATGGCTGGACCCCATGGCTTCTTGGCCGCATTCATTCAGCTCTGTCCCTACCGTAGGGTTACAGCCCTGCCTCGTGGTAACTTGGCCTGCCTGAACTTGTCCCGATCCCGGCCGATGTAACGCCTGAGGCATCATTTTGACACCTGCGGGGTTGGTAGCTACGGCATCCCCGAGCAAGTCCATTACCGCACCTCAGCATAATATCACCTCAGTTATTCGCTGTCTCCAGGATCGTTCGTCTCCTCGGCCTTTCATCTCCACTCCCACGAGTTCATCTCGACCAATTTCTGGGTGAATACCCTCATCTCCACTCTTCCACCTTTTCCTCCTTACTTTTTCGCCTCAATTGGGTTTGTCTACCCGCTCTGTACATCAATCCGGGCCTTCCAGTCATCGTTGCTAACCCGGCATCGGAAAAAAAATCAGCTGCCTTAGTTGACAATGTTCTACCGTAACGTTGCTGCCCGCTCTGCTCTCAGGGCTTTCTCTAGCTCCAATGCCTCTGTGGCTCGCTCGGCCCTTGCAAACAATGTGTTCAAGGCCCCATTGACCTCTTCCGCTCGTTATCCCGCTCGCCCGACCACGTCTCCCAGCCTTGCTCTGGCTACTCGCAAGCCTGTGACCACTGCTCTTATCCGCCATGCCTCTACCGCTCCCAAGGTGAGAGGAGTAGAATTCTTGACATATTACTTCGTCAATTGCTGACCATTCCATACAGGAGGGCAAGGAAGATGAGGCAGATGTTGATATGATGGCCGGTATCAAGAGTGAGGCGGTATGTGCCGAATCGAGTTCATGATATGTATCACTCCGGCGCTTTCTACGCGTCTGGGTGAAGTATGTCGTAATTGACTAACTGTGCCTACGTGATTACAGAAAGTGATCAAGGACACTTTCAGCCTTAGCAGTGTTCCCAAGGAGGCTCTTTACCTCGGCATGGCCGGTGTCGTCCCCTACGTTGCTACTTCTCTTGAGACTGTCTACCTTTCCTATGAGATTAACCGCGCCGCTTCTCTCGGTGACGGCCTCATCTTCTCCGGCCAGAGTGCTGAGTTGATGCTTCACATGCTCGAGCCCATCCAAGTCGGCTACGGTGCTGTGGTGAGTACAATCGAAATATATAGTTCCGGTGAAGATGACCTGACGCTCAATTGGTATAGATCCTTTCCTTCCTCGGTGCCATCCACTGGGGTCTTGAGTGGGCCGGATATGGTGGAAAGCTCGGCTACAAGCGCTACGCTGCCGGTGTCATCGCCCCCGCTGTCGCCTGGCCCACTCTGCTGTTCCCCGTCGAGTATGCCTTGATCAGCCAGTTCCTTGCTTTCACTTTCCTGTACTACAATGATGCTCGTGCTGCCGCTGCCGGCCGTGCTCCTGCCTGGTACGGCATGTACCGCTTCGTCCTGACCTTCATTGTTGGTGCCAGCATTGTCGCCAGCTTGATCGGCCGTGAGCAGATCGCCAACACTGTCACTGAGCACAGCTTCAAGGACAAGATCAACGCTCTCCTCTTCCTGCAGAAGAAGGAGAAGGAGGAGGCCGAGGCCCGTCGCAAGGCCGAGCTCGGTGAGGAGGACTCTGAGTAAATGATGATTCCCCGGAAACCGTGGTGATTGTATAAGCGTACGATAGTCTGTGCATAGTCGAGATGCTTGTCAGGTTGTGAAAAAGTTCTCACTGATGGGAGAGGATGGAAAGAGATTAAGCTGTCAGTGGCAGCAAGGTGTGATAGTAGATGCATTATGCTTTGGCTCTTTTTTTGGTTGAGTTTCTTGTAGATTACAGGCGGAATCAAGAACCCAGCAGACGCTGGTACTTTTCCTTTGTTTAAGTCTAATATCGTTCCTCGGGAGAAGGGAAAAAAAAAGTGGCGCCCAGTAAAGGCTTATATCCCCCACTCTATATCCTCGGGCACGGCCAGGCCACGTTCCTGCAAAAGTATAAATAGAGCCAGCCAGCATTGGATGTGGGGATATGAAGAGGCAGAGGGCTAGTTCGGTCCATGATCTGGAGTTAGTCCAGCAACAGGAATAGAACCGAGGAAAGTCAAACGAAGAAGCTAAACGGCAGACCCTGTAAGGCAGAGAGTGCCTGGGAGATACAGGGTACGGGTGTACCGTGCACCGTGTACCGTGTACCTCGCCAGTTAGTCCGGAGGGAAATGGTCTGTACAAGTCATCCGGCGTAGATCCGACGGGTGATGACGTTGGAATCGAAACAGGTTTTGGTATCTTATATTGGCAGCCCAGATCCGTACCTGATAGGTTAGGCATCAAGATCTTGTTTGCATGTTACTAGAAGTTGTTTTTCTCAAGCTCTGGTTAGTCACGGATCGTAGACCTCGGTTGAAAGAAATCCAAACCGTCGAGGCTTCCTGGTACTATTTTTTTTGTTTCACAATAATAGATTGTTGTATAGGCATTCAATTGGGCAGGTAGTTAATAATGCGAACTGTTATTGTCCAGGTACTGTCTCCCTAGACTCGTTCTTAGTGATCGACTGCCTTGCATGATTTATATCTATCAAACCACCCAATTGGAACAACGGTCCCTGACAGTGTTCATGCCCGAAGAGGAAAGTAACCCATGCCGAGCCTTTTTTGAGACAGAGCTCCATGTGCTTAGCAGCGGTCTAGCGTAACACGGTCAAGGGTAGTAGGCGAAAAAAATAATAATAAAAAGAAAGCTACGGACTGGGTAAATCGACGTAACCGTTGGAAGCACCCGAGGAAAGATGAAGAAAACCAAGTCTGGTCGACGACGTCACCACCCGCTCAGAACCGGGTCGTGGCGACCCAGCTACCCTACGAAAACCACGAACAAAATGTCATATCTACAGCGATTCGGATACAGAACAGGGGGATATGATGTATCGGGATCGTGAATTGAACACATTCTTGGGTCAGATTGAGGTGTCCTTCCTTCCCCAGAACAGGTAGGCGAGATGCCGTACGTCCGTGTGCTGTTGGTCGGTAGAATTGATCCCGTGGCCAAGGGCAGCAGGAGAAAAGGGCCCTCAACTGGGCCAAGCCGAACCGAGTATCCGGGCTTGCAAAATTTCTCCGTAAATCACAGGGCCGAACGGGCTTCCAAGATGACTAGTGTCTCTCTGCTTTACCTATATGGGACTGGCATACAAGAGACAGAAAAAGGTGCAATTAAAACAGGAAAGTATTAGCCTGGTCTCTATTCTCGAAAATCATTTCTACATTCTCATGAGTAATGAAGAATAGTACCCCAGAGATCTACCACTTAAAATATGAAGGGACAAATAGCACAGCTGAATTCTCCAACATTGCAGACCATTCGGCCAAGCCCAAAAAAAAAATAGCTAAAATAAAATAAAGTAAAATAAAATAAAAGATTTTTTTTTAAAAAAAAATATTAGCAATGAGATAAAATCAACGAGACCCGTGAAGATCTAAGGCAAGATATCCGAGTGATCAAAAGAAATTGATCCAGGGGTAAAAAAGGACCTGGGTCTAGATCCATATTACGGGGGGCGAGAGCGTTAAACGGGAATGGTTGGAGAAAATTGAACACTGTCATGTGCTCGATCGGCAAGCGTCTAGTAGATGAGAAAACCACATAGCGGAGTCAGATGAAAAGCCGCAGGGCCCCTCTTCTCTCTGCGTGTTGTTTTATCTATTGTCTCAATGACTTGGCAGGGATTTGTTGTTAAGAAGGACAACGATGGGATGGCTGGGGGTTGTGCCAGAGGGGAATGAGAGGTTGAGGCCTGGCTGCATTGGTGCCTTTTTTTCTACCCTCAATTGGACCTCAATCTATTTTCCATGGACTTGGTGCTCGTTCAATGTCTAGATCTGGTTGATATCACGAATCAATTCCAGCTCTTGCTTATAAATTAGACTGAAACCAGAGATAGCAATTGCTAATGAATTCCCGATTAATTTCCCAGGACAATGAAATTGTTACATCCGTTTGGAGTCCAATGGGCTTATCGGGCATTGGGAGTCGACTGTTTGCGGGTGGTCTAGGCATCGAACTAGCTGATAATGTGGGCAGCAGAAATCCATGGAAATTCCCTTGCGATGGGTCCATGATCGATGTCATGTGGAAGTCTAGTGACTATTCTTAGTTTAGTCTCTGCCACTCGGCCTATAGAGAGGGCCGGATGCCTTGCCGATGCACATGTACGTACTCTACTGATAGTCCAGAAACACTTGCGTTCCAAGTCCAAAGCTTACCAATGTCACGGGATTCCACTGAAATTCCATCGAAGAGAAGAGGAAGGACAATCGAACCAAAGGTTAAAATAAGGATAAGAAGCTATTCTGGACCAGGGGGGGGGGGTCAATAGGTCCAATCTGAAGGGAATGTAAAATCCAGGATTCCCCAGTTGAGTAAGGGAGGGATGATGGACCAGACCCAAGAAGGGAAAGGATGTCGGTGCTGACGACGGGCGTGTGGTCGTCTGATCAGAAAAAAAAAAAGCGAGAGAGAACTAGAAGGAAAAGAAGGCGCAAGAAAAAAGTGCATCCCTCCCCCACGCCCCCACTTCTCCGCCATGGACGAACGGGGTCTTGGTTGTAGGGAAGACCCAACCGGGTAGGTCTTCATGACTCCCGGAGTATAGCAGTAGTAGTAGTAATAGTCCTCCATAGTAGTAGTAGTTGTTGTAGGGGACCTGCACCACAGGTACATCCTACAGGGACCTAACAGAGATCACGGGGTAAAAAAAAATTAAAAATAAATAAAACAAAAAAAAATAAAAACTAATAGAGGGATAATCCCCAAGCTTATGCACACCTAATAGTAATCCTTAACCTCCGCGCTGGGAAAGATCCACCGTGCTGGATAAAGAGTCTCCGTTTTCCCTCTCGATGTTTCTTTGAGTGATCCTATTCTTCTCTCCCCTCTCTCCCTCCTCTTCCCAACTTTTCCCTCTCCTTCGCCACTCCACTAAAGCGCACCCATCCAGTGACCTCATACCTCCTCCGATCTTCCAATCCACCGTCGCTTCCACCTGCTGCGAACCAAGACTCTTTTTTCTTATTTTTCTCCAGATCTTCGCGGCGGATTACTACTTCCTGACTCCTATTTCTGACTCTTTTTCACCAACTCCACCCGACTTCCGGTCACTGGTACGTCATCATCCGCTTTTACGACTCTGGGCAATTTGGACTTGTATCATTATCAACCCCGCCGCGCGCCCCGACTTGCTTTCGTAGTCCAATTCCATCATTTCGCTCCCTCCCACTTATTCTATTTCCCCTCTTCCGCTTTTTTAAGTACCGGATTAGGGACGTAAAACTCTCCCCCCAAATCTCCAACCATCACTATTTTTGCACCAATCAATCCTCATTTTCCCGCCACCTCGTCCTCTTTGGCCCAATTTCTCTCTCTATTTTAGGAGGTCAAAAGAGAGAAGATAGATCTTTGCGTGTCACCAACCTAAGCAAAAAGAAAAAGCAACACCACAAATTCTATCACAATGAGGAACCCTTTTGATATGTCCGACCTCGACGCTCTTGTTGATGAGCAAGAGGAACAGCCTTACATTGACATCCACGCCTACCAAACACATGACGGCAATCGCTCTCTTCTACAACCGAATGAAAACCGTCATGGCGACAGCCTCAAGGACCGGTTTATTGGTGCCATTGACACCGGCACCACGAGTTCCCGCTTTATCATCTTTGACTGCACCGGCGTCCCTATCGCCAAATATCAAATGGAATTCCGTCAGATTCACGAGCATTCAGGGTAAGTAGCTGCCTCGATTGACTGTACTATATTCCCCCCTCTGACTTAAGATCCTCTGTGTAGATGGCACGAACAAGATCCTTTCGACTTGGTGGATTCAGTTTACACATGTATCGAGGAGGCAATGAAGTCTTTCATGGCGCTTGGCCACTCACCGTCAGAGATCGAAGCCATCGGTATCACTAGTCAACGAGAGACCACGCTTGTTTGGGATTGGGAGACTGGTGAGCCGTTGCATAACGCTATCGCGTGGCCCGACACCAGGACCAAGGGTCTAGTTCGGGAGCTGAAGGCCCAACCCGGAGCGGATGACTTGAAGAACATCTGCGGGTTTCCCCTCTCGACTTATCCCTCCTCCGTCACATTGGTATGGATGCTTCGGAACCTACCGGAAGTCAAGAAGGCATATGATGAGGGAAGGCTCGCCTTCGGCACTGTCGACACGTGGCTCCTGTATAACCTGAATGGTGGTCCTGAGGGAAACATCCTGGTGACCGATGTGACGAACGCATCCAGAACGATGTTCATGAACCTTAAAACACTTGATTATGACGATAATTTGTTAAAGTTCTTCGGTATTGACAGGACGAAGATTAGACTTCCTAAAATTCTCCCATCAGCCGACTCAGAGGGATATGGATGGGTCAGAGGGGGACCGCTTGATGGTGTCCCGATTACCAGCTGCCTGGGCGATCAGTCTGCGGCGCTGGTCGGTCACTGTGCCTTCACACCGGGAACAGCGAAGAACACATATGGCACAGGATGCTTCCTTCTTTACAACGTTGGCGAGGAGCCAGTCATCTCCAAACATGGTTTGCTCAGCACAGTTGGATTCCAGTTGGGTAAGCATCGGAAGGCTGTTTATGCGCTTGAAGGTAGTGTGGCTGTGGCCGGAAGTGGTGTTTCCTTCCTGATGAACAACATGGGTTTCTTCCGTGATTCGCGGAAAGTGAGCGAAGTGGCAGCAACGGTTCCAGATAGCGGAGGTTGCGTGTTTGTCACCGCGTTCAGTGGTCTGTTTGCACCTTATTGGATTGATGATGCGAAGGGAACTATATGTAAGTCAATGCTGTGTCAGAAGCAGTTGTACAGAATCAGAACTAATACTGGTTTAGTCGGAATCACGCAGCACACGCAGCGTGGACACATTGCTCGTGCCACCATGGAAGCTGCCTGCTTCCAAACCAAGGCAATCCTTGATGCCATGGAGATGGACAGTGGACACGCATTGACGGAACTCGCCGTCGATGGTGGCATGAGTAATTCCGATATTTGCATGCAGGTATGTCGCACTTATTTTACTGTCCACATTATATAGCGAAAAACTAATTTCTTCCCTTAGACCCAATCAGATATTATCCAGATCCCTGTTGAACGGCCAGCGATGCACGAAACTACCGCTCTGGGTGCCGCAATCGCGGCGGCATTCGCCATTGATATCTGGAAGGATTTCAGCGAGCTCAAGAACATGAACCGCGCCAATCGTACAACATTCCAGCCCCATATCTCTGACGCACAGAGCTCGAAGCTGTATAAGCGATGGAGCAAAGCAGTCGAGATGTCTCGAGGCTGGACAGACCCCGCTGAAGAGGCAGAGGAGGAATGATTGCATACATTCACAAGCGACAAATGAGACCTACCTACATACATAATTCTGGGATGAGATTTGCGATTTAGCGTTGCCTTTATGTTCTTTTTTTTATTTTTTATTTATTTATTTCCATGTCTTGGGGTTCTGGGTACGGGCCAACATGGCGGTGGAGTGTCTTTTGGATACCCGATCATCACATCAGGTAGTTCTGGTAAATATTTAGAAATTCAATGCATATATAACCAGACTAACATTGTCCTCAATATTCAAGTCGAGTAGGCAAGGTTCCGGTCACTGCCGACAAATTAGATAAAAGGGATTCCATCAATCAGAGCAATGAATGGGGGGTTCAAAGGTGTTTTATATGGAAGATCTCATGCATCATACGATTGTAGCACACAGCTGTATGTGCATTAGTAGAGGTAAGGCAGGGTGGTGTGATCTGCAGCCGATCTTGAGAAGTAAACCTTTACTTTCACTGAACCTCAGGCATTGCATATGGCTGACACTACTAGTACTAAATACTACTAGTACTAGTAGTATAATTAGTACCTTACTAGTAGTAGTAAGGTTTCCTTTCGATCAGAAATATCCCCCACCAATCAGCAGTGCATCCCATTTTCATCAACTGCATACTGCCTGCTCCGTGCCGGGCCACAAAGCTCACATACGAAAATCATAGTTCTAAGCAATCCTGGGGCAGTAGTCAGGGGTCAGATATGACGGATACAGTAACACCGCCACAAAATCCCAAGGACGATGGGGCGACCAGCTTCAAAGACTCTGTGAGCTCGAAGAAGTTGTCGAGCCGTGGGATAAGTATGATCCCAAGTCAACGCCAAACGTTTTCTATCCTATCTGTCTTGGAGAAGTTCTTAATGAAAGATATCTGATTGAGCACAAAATCGGTGCTGGTGGGTTCTCCACTGTCTGGATGGCCCTTGACCTCCAGAAAAAAGAAAAATGTCGCTGTCAAAGTCTTGTCCACTGGCGACTGTGGAGACATCGAACTACGTATACAAGATGAAATCGTTCGGAGCGTGCAGGATAGATCCCACCTTGTGACATATTCGGACACTTTTCTGCTAAACGGAAACGATTGCCACCATAAGGTTATGGTGTTTCCTTTGCTGGGGCCGTGTCTTGACCGTTATATAGTGACGAAATTTGCTGTGAGTACTCGCCTGTCAGCTGCGAAGCAATTGCTAGAGGCGTTGGAAACCCTACACAACGCTGGAATTCTGCACCGTGGTACGTTATCCTACACATCTTATATCGTCACCATCTGATGAATAGTCGACAAGACTTGAATGAGAGAAACTGCATGTGGGGAATGGCGCCTCTTCAGGATCTTAGCAGGGGTGCTACATATGAAGCTCTCACCCGGCAACTAAGGCAAACTATTCCAGCCGTCGAGTTCTGCAAGCCTGGAGAGTTGGTACGGCCTACCCAGGTCCCTGAAAACCTGCGCACAGAAGATTTTTATCTCGGTGACTTCGGTCTGGCCATGAAAGTTGGCGACCCCGTGGCTCAACCAGGCCATCCACCTTTGCAGTTTTGCTCCCGGGAGCGTCTCCATGGGAAAGATCCAAGCTTTGCCTGCGACATGTGGAGCTACATGGTCAACTTTGCTGGGCTTTACCAAGGGCAACCACCGTTCAATCCTTGGTACAGGGGGGGGGGGGGGGGGGGAGCACTAACGACTATCACTGGCTTTCTAGGCCCACTGCCAGAGCAATGGAAAGGTTCTTATATTTTTGCTGATGGCCTTGATTCCTGGTTCGATCATAATCAAACGCCCGATACAAAGGAGACCCTCGCATCAGAGCTTGCACGCTATCGACCCGATGTCGATCCAGCTGAACGAGAGCACAAGCTCTCCATTATGCAGAAGGCCTTCATCTACTCACCTGAGGAGCGTTTGACTGCGACGCAGCTTCTGGCCGACCCTTCATTCAAAGCTCTCATGGCCAGATATGATTGTTGATACTCTGATTGAGTTGAGATCGAAGATCATATGGCTTCTCTGAAAAGGTAAACATTGTAAGAAAGATATCATTTATCATTGACTGGCTGGTTAGCGGCTTGGCTCAGTACAAGCCTTCACCGTCTCGCGGGGTGTACCCCTGAGATAGATACGACGGACAAATCCATCACGTAATTCCACGCATGCTCAAGCAAGATCTGGGTATACTTAGGATAGCCCGAATATAGAACGCCAGGTTAACATACAGTTTCTCATTGATACCCATGTATGTACACTACAATACAATACAGCCAGATCATTCGCTTGCCGTCGCTCACCTCCCAAACCCATATGCCATATGCCATATGCACGGTTATTTAGTATTCCATCAAGGATAGATATCGAGTAGGAGGAAAAATAAAAAGAAAACGAGGAATTAACACCGAATACACTAAAAATATAACGGCCCAAAAAACTGGTCCATGAAGGCACCCAAGAAGGATCTTCATCCTTGATGCACTTAACACAACAAACGGAGAGGAGTTATAAAAAAAGGATGAGTAAGAAACGGGGGTTTCCCTATCAACTAGGAGAATGATGAATCGAAGAACCGCTTAATTAACATCCGACGCAGTCGACGTCGGCGGCGCTTCAGCGAGGTGGACGGATTCAATCTGGCCGCCTGTAGGGCCTCGGGCAGTTTGAGTGGCGCTGATACTCTCGATTCCAGTTTCTCAAGCTTCTCGCCCTTCAACACCTTCTCCATCTCCTCTTTAGTCAGTGTCTCGTACTCAATCAATGCCTTGGTTAGCAATTCCAGCTCATGGCGCTTTTCGGTCAGAATGTTCGTAGCGCGCATGCGAGCTTCCTCAACAAGGCGTCGAACTTCACTTTCGATCTCTTGCTTAGTCTCAGAGGACAAACTGTCATAGTTGGTGGAAAGATCGACATTTCCTAGTTTCTTGGAGTACCCAAACCGGGTTATCAGGGTGAAAGCCGTCTCCGTGGCTTGTTGAATATCCTACAGACGATTAGCGAATAGTCCCAAATCATGATGACCATCAGAGACTCACCGCGGAGATGCCACTAGTAACCTTGTCAGGTCCAAATATAAGCTCCTCTGCGGCCTTACCGCCCATGGAAACGTCGATATCAGACAAGTACTCGGTATAATTCCTGGATACCGTATCCATCTCAGGCAAGAAATGGGTTATACCCAACGCCATGCCACGAGGGACGATGGTGATTTTGTAAAGCGGCGTAGAAGAGGGCGAAAAGTAGGCAACCAAAGCGTGACCAGCCTCATGGTACGCGGTAAGAAGCTTGTCCTTGTCTTGGATAACCCGGCTACGAGCTTCTGCGCCCATCATGATTTTGTCCTTAGCCCAGTCAAAGTCCCTCGGGCCAACTTTTGCCTGTTTGTTTCTGCTTGCGAAGATGGCAGCCTGGTTGACGAGATTCTCCAGATCGGCACCAGAAAAACCAGGGGTACCGCGCGCAATGACAGCAACATCAACATCCGTGCTAATTTGGACATCCTTCATGTGGTGTTTGAGGATATCCATACGGCCCCGCACATCAGGAAGGTCAACAACTACCCGTCGATCAAATCGACCGGGTCGAGTCAATGCCTTGTCAAGTAACTGAGGGTAGTTTGTTGCGGCGATAATGATCACTCCGCTGGTCTGCGAAAATCCGTCAAGTTCCGTGAGAAGCTGGTTTAGCGTCTGTTTGACATAAGCCGCATCCCTTTCGTTCCTCTTCGCACCTATCGCATCCAGCTCATCAATGAAGATGATAGCAGGCGACTTGCTTCGTGCTTGAGTGAACAGTTCACGGACACGCTTGGCACCGACACCAACGTACACTTCGTCGAACTCAGAACCAGACATGTAGAAGAAAGGTACACCAGCCTCTCCTGCCACGGCACGAGCCAGCAGCGTCTTTCCGGTACCAGGAGGGCCAACAAGGAGTACGCCCTTCGGCAACTTGCCACCAAGAGAGGAAAATCTTTCGGGGTTCAGCAGGAATTCAACCAGCTCCTGGAGTTCTTCCTTAGCTTCGTCGCAACCATGCACATCAGTGAATCGGACAGTCTGTTGCTGAGGCTGAGCTTCGTTGTTTTGAGGACCCTTGATATTCTTCAAAACACCTGTAGTTTCCACAAGGATAGTAACCAAGACGAGAGACATGTATGTGAAGAAGCCAAAATACAACAAGAACTTCACCCATCGGAATACGGCGCTGCCAAGCGACTCCTCCACGACGACGTATAATGGAGCCTCTTTGGCACCCGTGCCGTTTGCCTTTGCCGACACACCGACATTACCGCCATGGTTCTGAGCCGCAACAGCCTGTCCGATAGCCTGGAGTTGTTCGGAATTGAGATTCGAGTTACCACCCTGGGCCGAGGCCGCGGCCGCGGCCGACAATGCAGCAGTATCGGTTCCACCAACACGTTGTAAGGCCTTGAAATAAATCGCTTCCGAAAGAGCATTAGTAGCAAAATGACCACTTTTGTACCGTTCAACAACAATCGCAGGCATATTGGCTCGAAGAAGAGCCTGGTAAAAAGCATTTTGGGCGTTTGCACTATTGGGGTTGCTGTTCGCGGTTTTCTCTTTCTGCGCTAACAAACCGTGGGATGGTCCTCCGAATATAAAACGCTGTTGCTGTAACCTTGGAAGCCCTGTAACACTAGGCGCGTGGCGGAGACGGTCCAAAGATGTCAACGTTGAGTAGGAACGAAATGACGGCGAAAGGGGCTGACGGGAGACAAGAGACGGTGCAGTCCAAAGAGTAGTTTCTAAAAAGGCCCATCGTGTTAAAGAGACTTACGGGAAGTGATACAACGAAAGAAAGAGGCTTACCGTTGGAGAAAGAACGTGACCAGATGTGATGCGCAGGCTTGCTACGTATCCCAGGTCTCAAGGCTTCGGAGGGCACCGTGTGGAGGAACTCTGGTAGTGAAACATGATTCAACCCCTAAAGCATTGTCAGTAAGCTCCATTCATCATCACGCTAAACCAGGCCTAGAAAGTGTGCCGTTGAACTTACTTCCCCAACCGTGCGTTGAGAGAGACCCTGGGAGACGGCGGGACCGGAGGTAGCAGGACTGCGCTCGACGTTCTTCCAAGGCGCATTAAGAAGCTTTGACATCGAGGCCAGATATCCGATGTCGCAGCCGAGATATTCTGGTTGGTAGTCGGAGAGTTAGAGAAAGGACTCCTATAAGCACGAGAACGGGTGGTGCTTACAGGCTTAGGAATCGGAAGTTGAAAGGCCATGGTAGACCGAAGGCGCGGCACAGGGCCGCGGAGCAGGATCTACCCCTCGGAGGTATATAAGAGAACAGAGACTAGGCGAGATGCGGTTATCTCTTCGTGAACACAAATGCCATCACTGATCAGATCAGGAGCAGATGATGGCTAAGATAAAGGCGTCGGATGGATGAACAATAACGATGATGGCACCTTCGTCGGTGGATGCGGCGGCGAAATTCGCCTGGCGGAACGTTGCCACTTCGGCTTGAATGCTCGGCCGTAGGGGGAACGCAATCACGTGTATTCATCCTGCCTCAGGCAGCCACCGGTCTCGCAAAGCAACTTTGGCGTCATATCGTGGCATAATATGTTTTGTATCCTTTTTACTAAAATCACAAAATTTGTCCTCTCAGTTCTGATTTTGCCATGCTTGCTTGTCAGAGAAATCCGTGTCACAGTATCGTAAAATCATGAAGGTCTATTTCGTAGCAATCCATGGTTCAGATCCGTTCCTTCTGAACCACCGGGCAATAGACCGTCCTCGTCATTGCCAACTACTTCGATGTCTATTTATTGACACAAAGCCTGTGGTTGTCGGACATATAACCAAGACTCTAAGCCCTTGATCTCAATGTTCCCGTCACTCATAGGCTGGAATCTATTCACATCTGGCGAGTTCGTCATTTACAGAAGCAAAGCACCGCCGTTCGGGCTTGAAGCTGGCCAGGCACAGCACATCCACAAACCGCCATTCCTTGCTTAATGGTTATTTTTCTAGTTAAATGCCCACAGCTATGTCCAGAAAGATTATTTTTCTCGTGGGAGCCCCCACGATACGAAACCTCCAATGGAACGAAGATGAGCTTCTCACGGCACCCATCTCCCCATTCCATAGTTCGGATATTCCCAATGAAGACGATTGGCCTTTTACAGATCCTAACCCTGTAAAATGGAGGCTGTTACAGGATGAGAGATCGGCGGAGGCAATTGACGAAAACCCGGGACTAGGAATAGATAGAGGCACTCACTTCTTTACAACTCAAGACCTTGTGCCGCCTAGCAGCTTATCAACTGCCCCAGAAGATTCAAGTCTCACCCAGTTCTACGACCATTCGTTCACCGTCCATGAGACATCCGAGATTACTTCCCCAGGCGTCCATCTCGGGGATTCCACGAAAGAAAGTGACATAGTGGCCGACAGCACAGGGACTTCTATCGCAACAGAAGAATCCCTTGGGTTGGAGTTGCCCATCCAAGGAGGTATTACAGATCTTCAAAACATTCCGAGCGCTGGATACCTGACATCTATTGTGCCACAAACTATGACGGTGAATCTCATCGTCGGAATTGCTGCAATTCGACCACCGCGTCGCATTTTGACGCGGCGATGGAAGAACGAACTAGACCTTGTCGAAATAGTAGTGGGAGATGACACAAGAAGCGGGTTCGGAGTTACGTTCTGGCTCCCCCCAATGGAACAAAGGATCGCCCCAGGTCATCATGACGAGAGCCATGAGCTTCGCAAAATGCTGGAGACTTTACGGCCGCGAGACATCGTTTTGTTGCGCATGGTAGGGTTGAGCTCCTTCCGGGAACGGGTTTACGGACAGAGTCTCAGGAAAGGGATTACTAAAGTCGATCTACTCCATCGACAGAGGGTCGACGTAACAGATGCGGGTGGTATGTACAGTGCAAGGAGTCTCTTGAACCATGATACGACAGCCAAGAACGATGAACTACTGCGAGTCAAAGCGAGAAAGGTGCGCGAGTGGATCGTGAGTACCACGACGGATTTAGCAGGCGGTGACGCAAGGAAGCCCACGCAACGTGGGCCGACTTTACCTCCAGATACGCCAGAGGATTCGTCGAGGTTATAATTAGAACAACTTTGTAGGAGGTATGTATGTATTTTAACATATGTTGAAGGCAGGGTTACAGAAAGGTCACTAGGAACACATTTTTAACTTGATTCTGACAGCTGATCAGGAGATACAGGGACGGGATCCCGACTCCGAATACCCTGTGGTAGCGGTACATACATACTACTTTACTCTTCGCAGTACGTAGTACCTATCACATCTTAGTGCAACGCTATGGAGGGAAATTATAGTCGTGTTGGGGGTACCTAGGATTGCAGGACGTTAATAAACTTTATCCGCATATGCATCCATCTACGGTATAAGCATCATGCTTTACATAAAAGTAGTCCTTCCTTCATCTGGAGTATAATTTGAATGTCTCCCTTTTTTTTATATTATGTTGGGTAAGAGCTTTGCTCCTTACAGGATGTCCTTAAATTTAGGGGTGTAATGGCCCCACGAAGCACCTGATCCGAGTTCCCAAAACAGATCTAGGCCCAGAGGCTGTACCGGCAATCCTGTCCTGTAATTCGTCGAGGACGGTAGATGGTGGCGCTGGCTGCAAACGTGCAAAGGCGGAGCTCTTTTTTTGGTGGTACCTGATACCTTACCATACCATCTCCGGCTCCCCCTAACCCATGTTGCATCTAATACAGGTACATTTCCCATACATACATGCTGGGTCTCCAACCGCCAGGTGTTATAATTGATCTTTATTTTCCTCTCCTCCTCCTCCTTCTCCTTTCTTCTTCTGGTTGACATCGTTTGATCTGTCAACGGCCGTTCCCTTGACCGATTGATCTCAGTCCCCATCTTCACTTTACACCACCATCGTTCTCTCCCTCGTGCGGGATTGCATATTAGTTCTTCCCCTCCCCTGCTTTCGCTTTACCCCCCTTATCCCCCGGTCGCTCGTTCAAAACAACCGTCGCCGCCGGTTCCTACAATATACCACCATATTAACATTTTCCTCTCTTAACTTCGTCCCACTACATAATCATGAAGGGTATGTGCTCCTCTCGGTACAGTATCCACTCCTCTTTGCTGACTTCATTTGATTGCAGCTCTCATTCTTGTCGGAGGGTTTGGTACCCGTCTCCGTCCGTTGGTGAGCAACTCCCCCGCCGGCGATCGTGACGTACCACATACCAGCTCCCTATGAGCCCCTACTGACAGATATGATCGCTCAACTAGACATTGACCCTTCCCAAACCCCTGGTGGAATTTGGGAACCGTCCTATGATTCTGCACCAAGTCGAGAGCTTGGCTGCTGCTGGTGTCACGGATATTGTCCTGGCTGTTAACTATCGTCCGGATGTCATGGTTTCGGCACTCAAGAAGGTTTGTCCGCGAAAACAAGTCAGCCCCCATGCCCATGCTTACCGTAACTAGTACGAAGAACAATACAATGTTAAGATCGAGTTCTCCGTCGAGTCCGAACCCCTGGGCACTGCCGGTCCTCTGAAGTTAGCGGAGAAGATTTTGGGCAAGGACGACTCTCCATTCTTTGTTCTAAACTCCGATGTCATCTGTGATTATCCTTTCAAGGAGCTGGCTGAGTTCCATAAGAAGCACGGTGACGAAGGTACCATTGTTGTTACCAAGGTTGACGAGCCCTCTAAGTATGGTGTCGTTGTTCACAAGCCCAACCACCCCTCGCGCATCGACCGTTTTGTCGAAAAGCCTGTTGAATTCGTTGGCAACCGTATCAACGCCGGTATCTATATTATGAACCCTAGTGTGCTGAATCGCATTGAGCTGCGCCCGACCTCCATTGAGCAGGAGACATTCCCCGCTATTTGCAAGGACGGACAGCTTCACTCCTTTGATTTGGAGGGCTTTTGGATGGACGTTGGCCAACCGAAGGACTTCCTCAGCGGTACCTGTCTATACCTCACTTCCCTCGCCAAGCGCAACTCCAAGCTACTCGCACCCAACTCCGAACCCTACGTGTACGGTGGCAATGTTATGGTTGACCCCTCCGCCAAGATTGGCAAGAACTGCCGCATTGGTCCCAATGTAGTCATTGGTCCCAACGTCGTGGTCGGTGATGGAGTTCGTCTGCAGCGTTGTGTGCTTCTAGAGAACAGCAAGGTCAAGGACCATGCCTGGGTTAAGTCGACCATTGTCGGATGGAATAGCTCCGTAGGCAGATGGGCTCGTTTGGAGAATGTCACCGTGCTGGGTGACGACGTTACTATCGCAGACGAAGTCTATGTTAATGGTGGATCCATCCTTCCTCACAAGAGCATCAAGCAGAACGTTGATGGTAAGTGATCACCTCGTTTGTTCATCGCGTGTTGATTCTAATCTTTCTACCAGTTCCCGCCATCATTATGTAAACCTTCTCTTCTCATGTCGACATGTCCTCAAATGCTTTGCTTCCAGTCGCCTGCACCTCGACGCCGCCCGATGCATAGAACCGGAGTCGGTCTATTTTACTTCAGTTGATTTCAAGCAGGCCTGCGCCTGACAGGATTTCTGGGTCAAGGCCATGACCACTCCTTGGAATACACGGCGGTCCTGACACCTTTCTATTTACCATCCCCCTTCTTGCATAAATCTTTTATTCCATTTCCTTATCCTGCTCCACCGTACGCAGACGCTGAATGCCTTGATGGCGAAAGCGCTGCCCTCTACAGACTTTTAGTAATCATACTTATGTTTCCTTCACTACGTGTTGCCGCCGACCCGTCGACTGCCTTGCGTCCAATCTTTTCTTTTATGTTCTATCTTCTTTGACATTGCTTTGAAACCATTCAATCTTGTGTTTCTTCATTTCAGTCTTGCCAACACGTTCGTGCTTTTTTTCGTTGCGCCGTGTCTGCTTCCTTGGGGAATGGTGGGCAATTGGGCTAATACTCTATCGGATTCTAATGATGTATGTGGACACGGGGTTTAAGGAATGTAAATATGGGAGGCAGAACCTGGGAAAAAAAAAGAATACAATGCAGTTATGCATTTTTTTAAAGAAAGAATCAGCGAACGGCCTGCGCCTTGTACAAGAAATTATACATGCGAAGATTGACATGGTATCTATTGTATCATATACAAGCCGAGATGAAACTTTTAGGCGAAATCAGAATCCCAAACCGAAATCATCAGGGCTTACTTCGTCCAAATCAAGAAGTTTATCCCACTCAATTCTCAACTCCTCCATTTTCTGCCAGCATTTTCTCCCCAGCTCCTCAAAGTCTTCCTTCGCCTCCGCTGTAAGGTCCACCGCGCCTCTTTTGCGCCGACGCAACCGATCCTCATCCACAACAGCGGGGCCAACGACACCACCATACCCCCACCCGTCAACTTCAGTAGATGCCGGAGTATCCTTGCCAAGCCAGTTGCTGGAGGAACCCCATTTCGCTCTGCCACCACCATTCTGCCGATACAGCGACTCAGCCGTGTCCAAGACAGACTGAGCGGACAACGCCAGCCACACAGGAGCACAGGCACCCAGATAAGTCGACACCGTATGCCAGGGGGACCCAAGCAGCCGGGCAAGGAAGCCGACGGCAAGCATTGAGTAAAAGAGCGGCCAGGCGAGCGGGATGATACTCGTACCACAGATTCCGGGGTGAGAGAGGTACGTGTTCGGGGCCGAGTTATCGTCATTAGTTACTTTAGGTCTTCCAAATCCACTGTTATATGTTCTATTATCATCGACGGAATAGAAACTCTTCACGAAGGGCTTGGTACTGGGGAGATCGGCCGTTAGCGCCAAGACGTCGGTCAACGCCTTGGAAGATTCGTAAGGTGCGGAAGTCCGGAGACCCTGAATGTCGTCGATGTCGAACATCTTCACCGTGGCTTCTATGCTTGAGACCCAGATGACGCGGCCACGACCATTGGGTTGTCCTGACCGCCGCAGCAGGGGCATGACATTGTGCGCTAACATGTAGTGGCCAAAGACGTTTGCGCAGAAGACGGAGCCCAGACGGGGCTCTTGGGTTGCTAGCGTTGTGGTCTGGTAGTCTGTTACCATACCAGCGGGGGCGATCTTGTATGAGGGCCAAGAAACTTCGTGGACGAGGTCGGTGAGGATGCCCCAGGTGGCTCGCGGCCAGTTCAGGGCTGACCAGCCGCCAATGCCGGCATTGAGTAAGATGGCGTCGAGTTTGGGGCATTCATCATTCAGGCGGCGGGAAAGGGCGCGGACGGAGACGAGGTTGTTTAGGTCTACGCTCTCCGGGATGAAGTTTACCCTTCTGGTGGGGGAGGGTGTTGCGGAGGTTTTGCGGAGATGGTCCTGGAGGCGGAGGAGGGTGTCGTTTCCTTTCTTGGGGCTTCGGGTAGTGAAGATGACGGTTAGGGATTGGTTCGTGCGTTGAGGAGAGCTGAGGAATTCATCGACTAGGCGGCAGCATATCGAGAATCCGAGACCACTATAGATTGAGTCAGGGAGCTGAACGTGATATAGGGGCTGATTGGTGCGGGAGATGAGTTGGGATTTGCGAGTAGAGGGTGCGATACCTGTTTGCGCCAGTGACAAGGATATAGACCTTGTCCTGGAGATCCTCGTCCGTTCCGTAATTGAACATAATGGGCCACTTGTTGGTATGGCATCCGTCGGGAGGAAGATTGATGGAGGATGGAGATAAGTGAGATTGAGGATGTTGTTCCTGTGCGCTAGGCCTGACCGGGATTAGCTCCCTAACCTTATGTGTGCCTGGATTGGGGGGTTCATCCAGAGTACTAATCAAGTAACTTCCATAACAAACTGAAGTAGAGAACCATTTCTCTATCGAGTGACACACTCGATTTTATACAGATCCTCTTTCTTGCTGGATGAGTTTCTACACATATGGCAGGGTCTCTATATTTTAGCAGAAAATGCTCGTATGCTTGAGAAGTATATCAACGTATCCTGGGCTCAAAGGACGCCTCGCTATGCTTAACAACCACCTAACGTATTTGATGTCACAATTTGCCCGGAAGCATAACGGTTCAACGCTACAGAGAATATCGGGCTGGAGAGGCTCATAAGGGGATTTGTGTCACTCTGTGTTTGATGGTATGTTGTGGATAGGAACTATCTTGAGCTCCCAGATTACAGTCTTCTATACTCCATTGATAAAAAGGTTTGGCATGTTGAAGCGTACTGGATCCAGCCTGGCGCGAAATCACCTTATATAAAAATCTCGATATTCACTGCCATTCAAGAGCAGGAGGACATCTTGTAATTGACAGGTCTTGTTCACTGTGCCTGGAGTGGGAGAATACCGCGTCTTCACTGAGTGCTTTCACTAATATTAGCTTGGAGAGATCAATAGGGAAACCACTACAGAGTTTCGAGCTGCGACCAAAGACCTCCGGGAGGCTGTCTTGAAGAAAGCCGATATGGTTGTTGCCACTCTCTTTACTCTTAGACAGTACGCTGTATACTCTGTGATCGATCCTGTGGATTTTACTATAACCGAGTGATGCTGTTACTCGTAGATCACCGTCAGCTAAATCCCATCAAGCTGTTAAGCACGACAGGTAATTCTCTACGTGTTCAGTTAAACCTCTCACTTTTCTGCCGTCTGGTATTTCCTGGGCTGGCTGTCCATATGCTAGAGGTACGGCATTGCATACACCCCAATATCTGTGCGCCAGTCAGCACAGTATTCTACGACGGCAAACTCCAAGACGGTGCAGATATTGGACATATACACCGCTCGGGATTCACCGAGGATATTATGTTCTCATGGGTTCCGGCTTACAAGAATCACAGCGCGCCAACCTGATTCAAGAAGAGATCCTTACGATTTTGGCCGCTATGATAAAGCGCTCAAACACAGATAGATTAGAGAAACAGGTTTTCGCCCCTGTAAGCTACCCTTTCCTAATGCAGAGAAGAGCAATAGGGCAGATAGGACTGAGTCTACGCCATGTCGTGGTAGGTGATATTATTGTCATTCATGGGTGAATGCCACGGGCGAATTCTCATTGCATAATTCGATGAAGACAAACTAGCGATTCACAAGTCGAAAGTATATCGGTTCTACAGTGGCAATCGGGAGTCTTATCTATTGTTCCTGACTTATCTGGCCGCTGAAGAAGGTCCAGCCGATACTTTGACCTTGTTATCGAAGCAAGGCACTTGTCCTTCTTAACAGGCGAAATAGGTCCAGACAGCATGTTTCCGATTACTGGATCACTGTGGACAATTGGCTGTCTTCTTGGGGGGGGGGAGTGCTTGCTTTAATACGGGCTAGGCAAGCGATAAGTTCTAGAGAAAATAGAATTACAAATTGAACTTTACCCTTAGGATCATTAAAGGCCCCACCCCGAGCAACGTATACTTATTCGTAAAAGGGGATAGCAAGATGCAGAAAATAGAAGGGCCGGCTAAATAGCAAGAATACCTCAAGTTGGTTCGAGCCCAGGAGCCGCCAAAGGGTGGGAAACAGCGTCTTCATCAGACTCCGGCTCCACTCGCATTCATCAAGGGTGATACAAGGTCTCCTGCTTGCCCTGATGGCTCATCGCTTGGATTGGTAGAGGCTCTGTTGGGAGCTACAGGATAACTTGCACTGGCATTGCCGTCCGGGACATCATTATTGACGCGCCTCCTTCGCTTTGGCACTGTCGGCGCGTCCGGCATCGAGATACACTCGGCCCCAAACAGCTCACAGTTCATGCAGGGCTGCCTATCGGCAGGACATTTCAGCTACAGGTTGGTGCAGTCAGCGACCACAGTTGCATGGTTGTCAAAGGGGTTGAATTGCAGTGGTCCGCATTACCCGTTTTCTTGCGGCAATAATCAGAAGCACGGCGAACTCGCTTTCTGATGCCAGGTGCTGTGGAAGTACTCATCCTGCTTGCTCGTGTCCATGGAAGATAACGATGAGAGAGGAGGATATTTTATTGCGATGCTCGGAGGCTCTCGAGGTCACATGCTTTCACAGCATGAAGCCACAAGCCCACTAATCAAACCCAAAGCTTGGATCTTGGTCTTCCCAGTGATCTCGCATGAGACTTGAGACTGAATAGGATGAGTGGACCGGGGGTTGTCATTTAATTTGATGGGCATAAATGATTGGTGCCCACGGAATTTAATACTTTACTTGGCGCCAGGTCTACTTTTAAGATGACACATAGATGTTGACCTTGAACATTTCTTGGTGCACAGGTGTCCTCTCCCTTAATCGCACACCATCCGGTTTCGAATTGTCTCGAGCCCATTCAACTCAACTTCAACAACATTCTGACCCTTCAGGAGCCTGTCAGACATGAATAATCCGATGCCTAAATCATTATATGAGCACCATAGCTTTCCCTGAAACAGAAGGAAATACGAAAAGAGCAAGCAAAACTCACCGCTAGGGGTTCCTGTTATGAAGAGGATGCTTTCGCAGAGAATGATCGGGGTGCATTCCAGCGGACACAGGACCTTGAATGGAAGTGATCGGTCGAAGACCTCTGTGGGTTCTGCACTGGGAGCCCACCTTGACCACTTTTGTCTCTGCACCTGATGACTTTAGCCCGTCAAAACGATTCCCTTCCAACATCGTGATCCCCCCCCCCCCGCCGGAACATGGATAGCATGTCCTAGGTATAAAACAATCATCGCATCCGGGGGATGTCGTCTAACCAGGGCTTTCGACCCAGGCTCCACAGGACCCCAGCTATCTACAAGCTCTTGAGGAATATCTCATTAACCTCCTCCGGAGTTGCCGCAAACCCTAGAATGTGATGGTCAGGCCGAACGGCCAGGAAGCCCCAATCACTCGTCAACCGACGATGCGCGACCAATGCCCGTCAACATCAGAGAAATGCCGCTCCAACTGCCAATACACCAGTGGCACTTGATTGGGTCCCTCTATGATTGTTGGTACAACCTCCTGACTCGGTGATGAGAGGACACTAAAGGCGGATCAGTCAACCAAGTCAGGCGTGGATATCGTCACCAAAGGACCACTGGGCGCTAATGGTGTCCTGGGGGACTTTTGCTTTTCAGGGTTTGACATTGTACTGCTCACCATCTCACAAATCTTGAATGATACGGAATTGGTTGTGGTCACTAATCCCACCGTTGACTTCCGCCACCGGTCTTCTTTCCGAGGTATACGAATCGAGTAGGGTGTCAGACTCTACAGCTCATCCCTCCTCCACGGCATGAATCTTCCAAACTAGGTCATGTACGTCGGCGAACCTGTGTTGACCCCGAGGTCACCCGCGTTGGGGAAGGTGTGCGCCGCGTCACCCAGCAAAAACGCACTTGAAAATGCAGGAGACCTGTAGAAGTCAGAGATGCGAATGGGCGCCTCACAAGCGCAAGTATTGACTACCTCGTAGTCCACCTTCTCGTCAATAGCCTTAAAGGTGAAATGGGGGCGACGTTAGTTACAATGGGAGAGAAAAGCACTCACTTACTTTGTCCATGACACTTCAGCAATACTCTTCGGGACATTAAGGGGAATGCCAAAGGCGGAACAGGCTCGTGGGTGTGCACTATCGTACGCGAAGAGGTGTGTGCTGTTGATGTGGATTCTGGACCCGGCAGCACGATTGAGGACCTCCAAGCAGATAACACCAGAGCCCTGGGTGCAGCCATAATGAACGTGACTAGACCCGTCTCCAGCGTGTGCTCTTGAAGATATTCCTCGAGAAATATTGAAAACTATCACTAACTTGATAATTAAAGGTAATAATATTCAGTTAAGACATCCTGGTGGTTTCGACCCTAGAAAGATATATTAATAGATAGTTTGCTGTTCAAACGTCGCTCCTGAGGAGCTCTTAGTTCAGTGGTTTCCCAAGCAGAGTTTCAGTAGGTAGATAGAATCAACAATATTTTCCCACCACACCGACATTCCAGGGGGGCACTGAATGGAATACCAATGGATTCAAGGGATGCCAGTACTGAGCCTGAAGTTTGAAAATAGTAGCCAAGCCATGTATAATGTAGATATTAAGGCCGCCAGAACGATAACGGTAAGGAAGTTATATCCCAGTCGACTCCCGAACCATCGCCAGGGGATGAGAAGATCAACATAAGCTACTACTTCCCGGGCCACTCTCATCGCGGAACAATACACTGTGTTGTCGTAATCCAACAGCGGCATGGCCGGAGTAGCAACGGCATATAGCTCAAGAACAACGTTCTCATTATTGAACAAGGTACCTCCGACTATGCAAGCCCGGATGCGCGGAGAAAATGGTCTCCTGTATATACTCCGTATCTGGTCTCGAGATCATCGATATTCCCACATGCTCTAAACGCATCGATGATGGCTATCCCTGCATGCCTCTTCTCCTATCTGCAGCTGCGAACTGAAAGAGTTAGATTGCGGTTACTCGGGATAGCCCCAGCAATCGGGTCCGGTTCCCAATACCTACGGGTCACTTGAGGATGCTTAACCATGTCGTATGGCTTCCCTTCCATGCTACCATGAAACAGGAGAGACAAACATTTGCTACTGTGACATTCGACTCGCCACGTTATCAGATGCTCCAGCGTATAACTCGCTCCCAGCAAGCCACATACAGCTCTACCCCTGACATTAACTGATGTAAAGGTCATCGTAGTATTGGCCTTCTAAGCGATGTACCGACAGTTAGGTCAGTTCTGCTATAAGGGGGAACGAATGCTGGTTAATAATATCGGATCTTATGTCTGTCAGCAATCGCGCTTGACAGCGAAGATCTCTGAGCACAAATCGCTGCCAGGACTCCTCCCAGGGATGTGTTCACACAGCACAAGAACGACTCATAAAACATCGGGCGATATGAATCGGTCCCCGGCTATAGTATTCTACTACATATACTGGGGGCGGTCAGCGTGGATTGGATAGCGTATACACCTCGTTGTATCATTCCGACCGATGGCTTAATAAACAGTACAATGCATAGTTAGTTAACTAATTCTAATCAAGGCATTACATATGACTGAAATCATTTCTTGGGTTGGGACAAGACCAAGCCCTACGCACGGTAAATGTGGTACCCCAAAAATCTAACATGTTAGCACGTCCGTCCACGAGGTACTCATGAAGTAAAGATCCACATAGCGACAGGAGCTATGGAGGTAGGTGAAAAAGAGGGAAAAGGAGAAGAAAACAATCCAATAAATTCAAAAGCCAAACCAGGGACCGAAGAACTCTACGAACAGCTGGTGGTCATTATCAAAAGCCAATCCGCCAAGACTACTAACCAAGATGCAATATCCACGAACGAGAAGGAGTGAAACCAAGGAAGTCTGGCCATCGATTCGGAAGCCCATCAGCATAGAAGCGAGGCTACGTGCATAAAGAACAACTAGCTGGATGGAACACAGCCACTCCGAAGGAGGATCCATGTCAGCACGAGTTCATGGCGGATGGCTAAGAAACTTAGTAGGCTTGGTTAATAGTCTGGATGTCAGACGAAATGCGGTCTTGTTTGTAATTTGGGCTATTTTGATAGTTATCAGCACTTCGAAATCAATCCGACTGGGCCGGGGGGGGGGGTGCAGGGGAGAAAAGGAAAAGAAGGCAAAGAGAAATCAATCAAAATTACCAGTCATGAACAACTAACGATCACACATGACTGACTGACTCAGTGAGGAGCCTCAAATGCCTCGAATTCCACAGGCATCCAATGTTTCTCCGCGAAATCCCGCGAAATTGAGTCTGGAGCCAGTGGCTGCAAGGGGGCCAAAAATTGAAAACCGTTACCACAATGCTGGGGATTCGACCGAATACGACCATACACAATGAAATTTGAAGGAGGAGAAAATCAAATCAAATCAAATCAGAAAGGGAAAAGCCAAGGTGCTCCATGGGGACTTTCCTACTTGCCCACTGACTTGCTCACCGACAATTGTTCGGTGGGATTCGGTGTTTGAGGTTGAATCTTTCATTCAAAGGAACTAATTTCAGGCAGATGGTGAGAATAGTGCAGTGAATGTGATTGATTACTACTGATTAATTACGGCTAGCTAGTAGTTGCTGTCATGGTTTCTCGATTGAACAGCCACAAGGTACAGGATTCGATGGCGTGTGATTCCACTCTTGGCTCCATAGGGCCAATTCGACGTTTTATTTTTATTTTATTTTATTTTAATTTTTTCTTTTTTCTTTTGGAACTACTGTACCTATCATCATCCGATCATTGATCTTTCTTAATTTTTATTTTTACTTTTTCAGTATGCAATCGTCCACCTCCCCCCCCCCCTCACAAGCCCACCCGGGCCGTTTTGACTAGAGTACGACTACTACTACTAGTAGTAGTAGTGTGTCGACATGGATTGTAGTGGGAGGTTGCGACGGAAAACATGCGAATCGGAGATTTTTTTTTCTGGGCGCCGCCCTATCGAACGTTGCATGGAACACACGTATGTATGTATGTATGTATGTCTTAACACCGCCAAAAACCATAAGGCATACCTCTCCATTGCTTAGTTTCTCCCTCCCACCACCCCCCTCCGGCCTTATGCACGATGAAGCAATTGGCTGGTTTCAAGGGCGGAGTAATCCTACGATCCGTGACAATGCCGCGGTAAGACTGGATTCCCAACTTCACTCCAATGCCAAGGGACACATGATTCTGTGATTTGAAACCGATAATGCAGTAGTCGCAAATGGAGAACATGGTCCGTCGAGCGTCTAGTCGACTTGCGGGAAGGTGCTGCGAGTCATATGCGCATCTGTGGAGGAGTGAAGCTGATTGCCGTACTCCCGTACTAGTCACTTCTCATTAGCTCATAAGCTGGCTGCATTGGTATCTCTGTTCCTACTTCTACCAAGATGGTAAGGTACCCTGGGGGTCGACGTGCAGGAGAATTTGGATCTAATGATGGGCTGCGGCAGTCGGTGAATGGATCGCTTCATTCCTTTCCGTTTCCGCGTGTGACAAGGGAAACTCAAGCCCACCCCTCATCTTATTTTGAACGACTGAATTCAGAAGCAAAGGCGATGCGGGGTATGGGAGGTTTAACTCACCTGTGCCTGTTACTCGGATATGCAGCCAATGACGCCCCGATCTTCAGTCGATAAGACCCAAAGAAGAGACGGGATGGAAGGGGGATGATAAACGAGTCAAGGGTAGAGGATGTTGTTTCCTTTCCTCAGACTGGTACATCATTCAGCATTCGACCTCAAGATCCAGGGTTTCCTTCAGATCCTTTCCTATTCAAAACAAAAACTTGAGAGGACAAGGTCTGGGGCTGGACTTGGGAACCTCGACTAAACCCCACTAGTGCGATGGTCAGTAAATCGGTCAGTTAACTTCGTCCGCTTGGCGACACCATTACTAAAGATACATACATTAGTTAGCTAGTAGATAGAGAGCTCTCCGTTCATCATCTACGTTGATTGTTGGTTTCTGGTCTTGGGGTTTCTGGGCCACGCGCGTATCCATCGCCCGCAGCTCCAAAATCCCCTCATACGATCGATCGATTACGAATCTCTGTTTAGTCCATGTCAGACTCGCTACCACACTGTTGGAAAGAGTGTGTGGCATCAGCCAAGCTCCTTCGACTGCGTTGATAGGCAGAACTTCAAGTCCATAGTGTTGGCAATCATCATGGCAATTTGAACAATACGAGGGCCAACAGACTTCAGGTCAGGGTTGTGATTTGACACATGACCCTTTTCCTTCCCCTCCCCAAAAGCTATGCAGTGAAGTGGACTGCAAGAGAACCAATGACCAGGTCGTTGGGTTTTACTTACAGAGGAAAAAGCTGCACCAGTCGCAGCACAATGACGTTGTAGTCCTGGCCCCATGTATTCCATATTGGCTTATCTCTGTTTGGTTCTAGTTCTTGTTTATCAGCGGCTGCGCCAGTTGACGACAAGTGGACGAGGGTAAACTGTAGGAAGCACTAACGTGTTGGATCCACTGCCCATGCCCAACGCCAGGTTTAGTTCTACTCCGTACTATGCGTACGGTTGTCAGGCCATTCGTATTCCTTTATTCTTTTTTTTATTATCAAGTTTGCAGCCTACACTTTACACTTTTCAAGATCTCTTGGTGGATAGCAGGTATACCATGCCACTAATGACGTGGATCCCAAGGGATGATGGTCGTTTCATTAAGAGGAGAATATACTGGAATTCGTATAGCACGCAGAGCTCATAGCGGACAATGTGACGCAACGTAAGGTAACCTCTACATACATCTCATGACGGTCTACGTGGATCTGGAACATGTGTGATATGTGGAGAACTGTGTTCGTGTCATCCAACGTACAGCATCGGCGTATAATCTTAGATTAATCTAAACTATCGCTGCATACGGAGAAAAGCACAATATGGTACCTACAGGTAGATTAGATAGCCTATCATAAGACATCATTGGAAAGGAAGGTCACAGATGATCTTCAAAGGCCAGGCTTACGATAGTACTGTGTATAGGCCGATTCTTTCCACTTAGGGGACCCCACGGCGAGAATTTATACCTACCCACGAGACATTGTGATGATGTTCCCTATTTGATTTTCCGCCAGCTCGTATAAGGCTTACTTCTTGGTTTTTGGGTTTACCCGAGGATATTGTATCTACCGGGGGGGGGGGGGGGGGCGGTGGTTAAACCAAGGAAGGGGAAGAGTGGTACGCTAGCAAGAAGATCATCTGGGGAGCCCATACTATAAACAGCTGCGTAAGTACTCTGTACATACATACTCCGTACATGCGGATGTGAATAAATATATGTACGTACATACGTGCTAGTCCAGTACCAGGAAATGCACGACAGAACTACGGAGTAGAAAAGGAAGAAAGGAGATGTGTATAGGGAAAATATCCCGCAAACAAAATATTGTCCCCTGAGGGTCTTTCACTTGAGTAGCGGGTAATGACTGGAATCTCGACGAGACGAAAGTCTAATTCCCCAGAATGACTGGTCTATCAAAAGGATCTCAATCCTTTCAGTGGGGACGGATTACGACCCTTCATGGTCAAGATTCTACGATCCCGGTATAACCAAACCATGTTCTCCAGTCAAAGCTAGTTTGGTAGAAAGGTCGCTAAAAGCCGTCTGGGTACGATTCTTAGTCTCCACCGTCATGCATTTGCTCTTCCCACCCTTACGTAGCCCATCGCTAATATTGGGATCTACAACTCACCCCAGATAGGATTCAAAGCCTCATGGGTCTTTTTTTTTATTTTTTTATTTTTTTTTACCTCTCTTAGTAATCCTTGTCGGAAATAGCACAGGTATGGGTCTAAATGAGGATATGGTGTTGTATTAACTACCTGACTGGCTGCTGAACGATGTGGGTAGAATTGAAAGCCATGGGGATCGAGGAGAATGCGATGAAGGGTGGCTTCGGTGTCCAGCACGTTCACCGCAGCTGTAAACGCCATGCAGTGATCATCATATGTTTGATTGTTCTTCAATCACGACAATTGTGACCCCTCAGTAAGTGGACGGCCTTGACTCTAGATTGCACTTGTCTTCCTTCTCCCCATGCCCTCGGGTGGAAGTATCATCCGTCTGCTGGCATCTTGAAGTCAACCACGTGGGGGTTGAAGCTAAGGAGCTGATGTATCCGATGCGGCCTCTAAGAATGAATGAGAAATGGCTTCATTCCAACTCTCTCGGGATTTAAGTTTCAATTTGATTGCCAATTCCTGGGATCACACCATCGTACGGGGTACAGAGTTCCTAATGGTATCACAATCTGATCTCCAGTGTACATTGAAGCAGCCCTCAGATCTAGTACAAGGTAGCGAACATCTCCAGTCACGTATCAGTACCTAGTACCTAGTACATACATACGTACGTACGTACGTACGTACGTACACACGTATGTAGTAAGTACCTTCTAGCTTCTCGGCAATGACGGTAATAACCCAGCGGGACTATTTCGGGGGAGATAGAAATCTTACACGCCTCCCCAGGCGATACTTACTAGGTGAGAAGCATGCAATTACCTACTCGGTGGTCTTCTTCCTTCAAGTACTACTTGTACTTGCACATCCAATGAGGCATGAACATTCGGATGCACTCCGTATTGCTCTCTCGTTATTAAAGTGTATCCCTTGCTTATGATTGTCCTTTCTGCATTCTTAACTCTGTTTTCTGGGCTCTCCTCATCTAATTCGCCCACCGTCCTGTCGACGCCCTCCTATGTACCAGGTCGTTTGCCTACTATAGGTATGTACCAGGGTCTGCCTCAGTCCGTCGCTTCCACTGGGCTCTGACAGGCGCTTGTCAACCGTCCGTACCCTAGTGGTGGCGATCGTAATCGTAATACGGGAAAACTCTGGGCCTAAATTAGTTTCTGCTAGCTAGCCCGTAACCCAATCATACTTGAATTCTCCGTGGGTGGTACAACCGGAAGCTCCTAAAGAGAGGGTAGTACTGGGTAACCCAACCTTAGGGGAGAACACCGACGGGTAGTAACCTGGTACACCCGAAAAATAGCCCCTGTAAAAGATGGGGCATGAGATTAGAATTTCCTTTTGAGTTAGGGGTGCCGAGGACTTGTAGTACTACGGAGTACTACCGTACTAGAGTCTAGGGGAGGAGAAGGGGGGGAGCCAAAACCCTTTTATAGCTCACCTCCATAATTTATACCCACGGCTATCGGTCGCCCGGCTCCGGAAGCTTTCCTGATAAGGCGCCCATAACTTTGAACTACTATAGGATAGAGTACTAGTACTACTAACCATCTGCCAATACCCTAACCCTGGGGCGTTTCCCTTCTACACGCCCACCACTGGGACTTCCCATGAGGACCAAGAAGTCTGAGAGTGCGTAAATAATACCGATTAGTACTGTAGCATCAATAATGTGGGATCCCACCATGCAGGATACTAAACCATCCATAGCTAGCGGAAATTTTTCCAAGGAAAAGGCTGTACGCCCAGTCGGCAATGATTGGCCAAGCCTCTAATCTAGAGCCCAAGGCACAGGCAGCTGGAGTGGGGCTCTCCGTTCCCCTCTCCAAATAATCATGAGCGGAAGAGTGTTCAGTCGGTGGGCAACAAACCTCAGACTAGTCCATACCCCAGTCGTTATCGACAAGCCAGACCCAGACAAATGCCTGCCTGTCATTTTCTTTTCTTTTTTCTTTACTTCTTTTTTTTTTTTCTTTTTTCCCCTTTCACCTTTCTTTTCCTTTTGTTTTTATAGTAGGCATCTAATTCTACGGAGTAATATGTAGTACTACTTCCGAAAGGGTTTTCTTCGTTCTTAGCAATCTTAGTACCTTGAGAATGCCTAGAAATAGCGATCGTATTTCAACAGTATCCAAAAAAAAGACAACAACATCCTGATTATATTGCTACTCTAGCATACTAACTATTCTAGGCAGTAGTAGTAGTAGTAGTAGTCTCTAATAATCGGATCAATCCTCTCGATCAGTGTATTGTACATACATTTGTAAGCATATACTGATGTACAGTATACTCGTCCGAGGTGTCTAGCCTTGTTCCTTCGTCCGTTTTTATGTCTGGTAATGCTTTGTAAAACAAGTCCATATTGATATGTGAATGACCTGAAAAGACGTTAGGCTCAATCCTATCGAAGCATGCTCTTTCTGTCTTTTGATCCTTTTCACAGTTCTTTCAATTTGTATCTCCGTACGGTACGAAAGGTGTACACGAAGCGTAGGTAGGGACATGGATTCTCGAGGTACGTATCCATGGAGTATGCAGCCGTTTAAATTACAGAACGCAGAAAATCTCATTCACGAGAGGGAAGGATGAGGCAAAAAACAAAGGGAAAACCGAAAAAAAAAGGAGAGGTCGCCAGAGCCTAAGATTTTCCATACTGTCAGCTCCTATTTCTTTTTCTCTCTTCTTTTCTTTCCATTTTTACTTTTCAGGACCGAGAGTTACTGCCTCATTTCCTGTTCTCATCTTGTATTTTAATCCCGTTTCATCGGCTTCTTTGGCTTCGGTATCTCCTAGTTTGTTTTTACTTCTTCCAGTCGTTGTCTCCATACCGGACTAGAACGACATTTAGGACCAACGTTTGTCTGTATCACCGTCGCAGGACGACTCCACCGATCCCGACAGCTTATTATCGTGGATATTATTATTATTTTACCATATTTTTTTGAGGATTGTCTAAAGTTCCCTTTTGCTTTTTCTACCTTTTTTTCTCTTCCTTTTTTCCTTTTCCTTTTTCATTTTCTCTCTTTTCTCCTGTCGTCTGTCTGATCCGTGTCCCTGGTGTCTCCCAGTCTATATGTGATTACCGTCGTTATTATCGTGACCTCTTCTATGTTCAAGTACTTCTGCCTACCTGCCTTGATAATAGGTACAGGAAACCAAACTTACCAGTGGGTTGGTTCTAGTGCGACTTACTACTACTTCTTCCTATATTGCCGGGACTACTTATAATAATAATAATATTATTATTTATAAGTAATCAATTTATTATAATTATTATTATTATTATAAGTATTATGCTCCAGCCTCAAATCAGCGACTGCGGTTGCTTTTCCCAATTCGATCCATCGGCCTTCCTGTGACTCGTTGGCCAGAACCTCCCCCAGTCATCAAAAAAGCTGCTGCATGCCTTCTCGGATTTAATTTCTGTGACAGTCTCTCCACTTAATCGAGATTTGACTCCTCTCCCGGTCTTTCTCTTTCTCTTTTACGCCTCCCTTTCCGTCTCGCTTTTCGATCCACTAATTTTCCACTCCCGAGAAGCTGTTTTTATCTATCTACTCCATCGTCTCCATCTTCCTTCCGCCCCCCTCCTATGTTGTTGTCTATGTAGTTATTCGTTTGCATTTCATTTCATTTCAACGCCTTCGATGCTTTGATCTCGTTTGAATTTGGATTGTATTTCACACGCTCCCCCTTCCGCTTGATCCTCTTGTGCTATAACCCACCTTCAATTGTCTTGTTGTCCACTTAGATCTATCGTGGTTTGTTCATCTTGTCTCCCGGTATCCCCACCGCTGTCCGCTCCCCGCTGTCCCTATCAGTGGTTGTCCCGCATCTGAAGATAGCCTTGACTATCCACGCCTCAGACAGCTGCAGCTATGGCGCCCGGCAGTGGACGAGACTTCAGCTGCTCCTGGGAGCATTGTGGAAAGGTACTCTTTTTTTCCCAGCTCTTCCCGTCCCTCCCTTTGGCAAATAGTGACCCGATCGTACTGATATAAGTAGTCGTTCAATCGCAAGTCGGACCTTTGCCGACATTATCGCATACATACCAACGAACGGCCTTACCACTGTACAGTGAAAGATTGCAACAAGAGCTTTATTCAACGAAGTGCGTTGACTGTCCATTCGCGTACGCATACTGGGGAGAAACCCCATGTTTGTGATCATGAAGGATGCCACAAAGCATTTTCCGACGTACGTCTTAACCTTAAACTCCTGTTTGACTATGAGAGAAATGCTGACGCGGCACAGTCCTCAAGTTTAGCCCGCCACCGGAGGATTCACACGGGAAAGCGGCCGTATATCTGTCAGGAGCCAACTTGCGAACGAAGGTAGAATCTCATCTTGCCCCGTTCAAAATAGCACGAGCGCTAATAACTCCATATAGCTTTTGTCGTAAAACGACACTCACTAAGCACCAGCACCGTTCACACCCTCCCGGCACAGTAACTCGCCCTCCATCCGAGGATGCGACTTCCGAACATTCCTACCAGACACCCGTCCCCGCCTCAGCTCCAAACGATCAATATCTCCTTGCTCAACAGCCTTACTACCCCCACGCGCAAACTCCATCCCATGATTTCTATCCACCACCGAGTCTCCCAATGACGCCTGTTCCTGTGCAAGATGCGCCGCCGATTGTAACTCAAAGTGTACCGGTAACGTCACCCGTCGATGTGCATCAAGCGCAACAGCAATACATGCAACTCATGCAACAACGGTACGACCCAAGCCGTCAGGGGTACAGTATTCCCCCGGAATTCCAGCAACCCTTTCCCGGTGTTCCCGCTGTGGAAGGCCACCCGCTGATGGTCACCTATCCACATAATTTTCAATACAAGCAACACCAGACACGCATTCTTAACCAACCCGAGGGAACCGACTGGGGCTTCTTGGGAGTGGGCTAAATAGTACTATGGGGACGTTCAAGCCACCAACGTAACCACTAGCCTCTTTTGCGGCCATCGTGCTCAACCCCTTGGGAGATCACCAAGATGAGACCAGCAGAACTTCTCGGTGTACTTTGATAGTGTTCCAGATTGGGAACCATCATACTAACTGTATCGTGTGATGCCTATAACGACAGACTTACGAGCGTTTCGACTTGGCCAGCTTGTTCAATTCATTTTCCCATATACGCGTTGATTTTCTGCTATATTTCTTTTTGTTTCCTTCTCTTTTTGTGCTACAATTCTTGTGACCGATGATATCACTGCTTGTTTCTGCTTCCATTCCTTGCAGCCTCTGCGACTTTTTGGATTGATTCCCCCTGTTTAAAAGGCTAGGGTGAGGCGTTTGTGATACTTAATACCTAAGATGATCTCTTGGCAATCTTTGTGATACGTGTTAGTCTACATTATCAATTTTGATGTGAACAGGACCTGGAGATTTCGCCCCTTGTCGGCGGAGATGGAGATGGGTCTGGGTGTATTTACTGAGGTCTAACTAATTCGAGAACTCTCTCTTCTGGACGAGGATCTGATATGTGCCTAAGGCAGCAGTCGGGAACCCCACCTGCCATTGCGTGCTTTGCCCTTTTACACCCAACTACCAGTACCAGCTAACTAACTATCGACCAAACGTGCTGAAGCCTGAAGCCTGAAGCACGATACAGAAGTAAATTCCTACCAGTCAGTGGCTAGTGGGGGTTTCATTTTATTGGGATGACTGATAGTAATCCGATACTCGCTCAGTTAGTCCCATTCGCTGCCAACGTCAGCCAAGGATCGACAGTCGGAACGGTCGGTGACTCCACTCAGATAGCGTGTGAAGGCAGGTCCATTCAGGTCTCCGAACATCTTGACATGTATAGAACTAGCGCGAGCTAGTGCTCCTGGACGAAAGGCCGTCAAACTTCTTGAACAACACACTATTCGATGCCACCGCCACCTGCATGTCGAAGAACGATCGACCCTACATACCTGCACCGTTAACCGGTTTTCCCTTTGGTCAGGCCACAACTACAGAATGTATAGAACCATCCCTGGAAAATACTAGGGGGGCAACCGTCAGAAAGCGAGCAATCAGATCATCATGGATAAAGGTTCCGAGGCAGGAACCTTGGTTTCCGAGCGGCTATTCCACCTTCTAACTACTATTTTGGTCCGGCTCTACCCACTCATTCGATCAGGGGAGATGACTAAGGCGGGTCAGGTTTCGTTAGTGAGTCCCTGCGAAATTACCGAGGACAGAGAGGTCTCCATCTGTTACAGCAGAACAACACCTCCGACTTGAGTCGGGGCCACTTAGTCCCTGCACTAAGTCGCTGGTCCCGATATCCTCCTTTTAGTACTCCGTAGTTGAGCTTTGGTACCGAGATGAAGCAGCTAATAGCACACTAACCCACTAGCTATCGGGGATTACACCGGGATCTAGCAGCCATGAGTGCATTGGATGACGACGACGACAAGAATCCCTGGTCATCACAAGATGAATGCCTTTGTTAGGCTTATGCCCTCAACCTTGGCGTGTCGACTGCGGGGTTGATACATCTACTCTTTCACCCTGCTTTTGATAATCCGCCGTGGATTACTTATCCGTGGGTACAACACGATACAATACAGACTTTCCCAAGTAGATATGGACGCAGTCTACTCCGTATGGTGAATCTATACTCCAGATGCACACACACACACACACTCTCTCTCTCTCTCTCTCGGACATGGTTTATCCGAACACGAAAGTGATCTATGTCGAATACAAGGGTCCCCATACCACCCTCCCGAACCGAAACATCACCAAACCCACAGAAAAGATAGTATACAAACCCGTTCGCACGAATTCCCGGGTTTCCACGGAGCAACACAATCCGTCTCCCGCGCATGGTACTCAGGGGTAGCTAAGTGACCAAGAAAGGGTCACTGGTCATATCATATTTTCTCCTCAAGAAAAGAAAACAAGTAGCCAAGGAGCTTGGACCAAGGAGTTTGAGGTAGAAACCGTACCACTACTACGACTACCATCTACGACGAGAGGACAGGACATACAGTGGCCGGTGCAGAATAGACTTCAAGGGAACCCTCGCATAATCCACCCTGTTCCATGGTACCAACATCATCACTTACCTATTCTGAATTTGACGTTCCCTACTGGAATGGTAAGGTTTCCCAACAGTTTGGACGCCCGTAGAAAATTCCCTAACCACCTGTAGTTGCTTCCTCATTGGGACTTTTCGCCCCATGGAATGCATACTGCGGGTGGTTCATGTTTGGTTGCCTTTTTTTTTGCCTCCCACGGTCTTCGTTTGGGATGTACTGTACGGGGCTGTATCATACAGTCAGGGTTCACCGGGGGATGGATCAGCCATTGATTCTGTCTTTGAAGTATATCAAGACATGGATATACTATACCTCCCAGACTTTAAAACCAGCGCGAGCATGTTATCAATTCCCAACAACTATACTATTTCCCCCACTGACACAGAGAGCATAACGAACAATATTTTCAACCTCCCGTCTGCAGTCCAGTTTGACAGTCTAAAGAGAATCAGATCCTATTCTTCTTTCGGTGTCACTAACGACGAGCATCCGGATGATCTCCCTATCTAGACCAGTCTATCAGACAGTGGAGCACCAAATCCATTGACAGACGCGCGGGAAACCAGCCAGAATGCTGCCCATCGGGGAATTAGCGGCTCATTTTAGCTGTGGGGCTGGTGGCGGTGTCTTCCTCTCTCTGGGGTGAAGTCTGATTGTGTCTGTGTGGGTGTGGGTGTGGGTGTGCAGAGAGCATACGCATCTATGTTAAGCTGACCGTGATTTTTTCCAGTAGCATGTCGTACCTATATAAGAGAAGCATATTGGTATACGGGTGTATGTGTAGTGCATGCTACCTACCACATGAGATATGGGTCGTCAACCAATGGAAGTCACCGAGATGCAACGAATACATCACAAATCAACTTCAACATCCATACGCATGGAAGAATCCAATAAGGTTGACCGGAATAAACTCTCTCATGGGTCAAAAGCTTCCAATATGATACAGTCAGTCAAGCACACCGAAACAACTGTTGCTTTTCCCAGTCTAGTGGAAACGACCATGGACAATAATGGCCTACATGCTAGACTCACACCATCCGTGGATAGTCATTGTCGTCCAAGTTTCATTTCTATTTCCCTCTGTGGGCTGGAAATGAAATGGAAGATCAACACCGACAAAGTGGGTCAAGAACCCAACCAGTTCGTGTCTCCCGACCAATAATGGAGGGCCCACTGGAGTGCAAAGGCAAAGCCTTCAAAGGGGTTGTTGTTGTTGTTATTGCTGTTTCTCCTGGTATCTCCGGGAGTGGATCCTTTACGTACGGCGTACCAGTGCCGTAGTATTCCAGCGTTCTTGGGACTAATTTAGTAGTACTACCCTAGGTGAGCCTAGTTCGATGTTCTACGACTTTGAATCTGTACAGCACACCCGTCCATGTCCACACCTGCCACACTTTCTAGATTGGGATAATTTTGGGAGGATTGACACTTGGTCTTAGGTAAGAAGGTGCGAACAACTGGCCAATCAAAAAGGAAGTATTAGTCATTTCTCTTGGTCCTCTCGTGTTCATCATCTTTGCTCATTAATCTTCATCCTCGGTAGTTATCCATTCCGATACGCCGGATTCTCTGCCTCGAATAGAAATTCCTAAGATCAATGTCCAACATGCGCATATCTATCCATAAAGCCCCATTATTTGTAGGCACATGGAGATTCAGTCCCTGACTAACATGAAGTACTACGGAGTACATCTATTCAAAGAACCCGAACGATCACTATACTACTTCGGGAAATTTTAAACGAAAGCATTATACATTCTGGGGCGAATGTCAATGGCATACTTGTGGATGACAGACTCAAATACTAGTCTCCGCCGCATCGCTTTTATGGACGATGCGGCTTGCCATGGACCATTTTCCTGATGTGGCAGGTAAATAATTATACCACGACTCCGGAGGGTGGCACTAGCATGTCGTTCTATCATCTCGTATGAGTCTTGGACCCTTCGCGAACGGGATGGCATAGGGAGGGATTATCCAGATAGTAACACGTCTAGATTCAAGCGGGTATAATCTGTACCAGGCAATGGGTCAAGGGCCGGCACCTCGTTTAGTTTCTAAAGCAAACAACTCGATGGACTGACATCTTGTGTCTAGACTTCGTTAGGTTTTAGCGGATTAACGAATCTCGATTTCCACTTCATTTCATACGAACATAACACCGAGAATCTCCGTTGATCCGTTGCCTGCCCCATGTCTCTGCTTGTCATAGTCGTCGAACAGGAATTGCCCAATAGGCATGGAGAACTAGGGTACTCCCGACATGGCGACTATTGCGATCGGTACATGATGGCCCTCCAACTGAAAACGAATCGCGATAAACGCATAACAGCTACACTACGATACATGGACAGATTCCTAGCAAACCAAGCCATATATATTCTAAAGACCAGATACAAATTACATACTATGGGCCTTGGAGATCCATGCTTGTGACTCAGGTATTGAACTATCTGATCAAAAAGAAAGGACAACGTCTAGTTTTCTGTTCTTACAAGCCCTTTCCCTGTCCTTTGTCTCCTGGCGCGTCTGTTTAGCTTCTGTGGTGATTGTCGATCTGGTTTTCCTGGGATCCCTCTACTTTATTCATCATTTCAGGGATAATGCACATTGTCAGGAGCTGTTTCTCATGGGTATGAGGGATCCAATGATGGTTGTTCTTTCACTAAACGGAACTTTTGTTTTTGATTGAGTGAAGGTTCATTTGCCCCATTGGCTAAGACTGCGACTGAAAGGGATTTGGTTATACCAGGGCTTTCTCTAGTGTCATCGTCGCCTTGGGTGCTCCGGGATAAATGACTTCGGTGTGATGATTCCTTGGCTCTATTTACTTATCCTAGAATGCTAACGTTCGTAGTCAGGGTAACATTGTACTGAAGTATATGCAGCGCAATAAGTACATAATCTCTTTATCGAGATCATTTGTACTGATTCACAACAGTTTACAATATCGAATGGCATACCTCCATGAACTGACTCCCCGCTAAATGAATACATAACTCTATTCATATACCGTACATCTAGCATCACATGTTTATATCCATACTCATAACCCGGTGTATATATATACTGTACTGGAAGTCCACCAGCCAAAACCAAAGCCAACGAAATTACCAACGAAATTACCAACTCATCACCCCCCGTTCCCGATCAAAGCCTCCCCTAATCTGCTCCGGCTTTACCACCTTCCCCTTCAACACTGTATACCGGACAATATTCTCACAGTCCTCTGGACGAACGCGCGCCAGCCAGATACCCTGCGCCGCACCTTCTTCTCCCTCCGCTGATGTCTCCTCTTCACTGTCCTGCTTGCGGTACCACTCAAAATCGCGACGGCGGTACACAATCACATTCGCAGATACTTGTGACCCCCAACGTGGCTGATGAAGTAGATGCCGACACCGCCGGGTCGCCCGTCATCAAGATCGCGGTACAATCCTAGCGGGCGCAAGTGGCGCTCGAATTCTTTGCGGAGAAGCGGCGCAGACTGGCCGCAGCGGGCGTCCCGCGTGCGCTGGGAACAGAGAAGGATCACCGCGGCGTGGGGACAGGGACGCGAGCGGAGGGGTGTCTGCGATAGGAGGTCTGAGATGGGTGGCTGTTGTGGTTGGTCCTCTGATGTGGGTGCGGATACCGGCTCCGGGACAGCCCCCAGGGGCGTAGTGGTCGTGGGCGCGGGATTGACAATGTACTTGATCAGGTCAGGGGCCAGGGCTGGCGTGACGTGGTCGATGATGGTGAAGCTGGGTAGGAGCAGGACAGTTGTTGGTTGTTTTCCTGAGTCGTGGTGGTGGTATTCATCCGGAACGGGCATGTTGGAGGCCGATAGCTTCAAGTTCTGATATTGCTGCTCATTAGTATTATACTACATATTAGGTTCAAATGGTAGTAGCCGATCGAGACTTACCCCGTTACTGGGCTCCAGCCCCCCCTTCTCAATCGCTTCCATCACACTGCCCTGTTCGTCCGCTACATCACGTACCCAGTCTGTTTTCCCGGTCGCGACGAGCAGGTGTGTCGACCATCCGTTGACGTTTCCGTACAGGGTATCTTCCTGGTCCACATCGAACTTAGCCGGGTACCGAACGGTACATGAAGCGCAGTCGTGGAGACATTCTTCTCCGTCAATGGCGGGGTCGACCTTGGTGAATAGCTTGTCGGGGCTTGAAGCTGTTCGGAAGTCTTCAGCAGCCCCGGAGTCTTTGGGGGACCCGGATGGTGTTGAGAAGAGAGATGTGCCGCGTCGCCAGAGAGCCTGCATTGTGTGGGGGAAGATATGGGGAAAAGAAGGGGGGAGGGGAAAGAAAAAATCAAAGCTGGGCGTGACACAGTTGCCATTTTGGAAAAGTAGATCTTATCAATCACCAACGCCAAGGACGGAATCCTTTCCGATCTGCACCGTTAGGCTGCCAATAGCGCCTGGCCTGATTGGTTGGCCATTATCAATCTTCTCTCCAGATCAGGTCATTCGCATGGAACTGGAGATATTAGTAACTATTATTCATAGCACCGGGAGAAAGACGAGGCTAACGGTATACATTATACATTGATTTGTGTTGTTTCTCTCTTTTCATTTTCAATAAAAGGAAAGTACGGTTTCATTCTTGTAATCCAATTGGGCTATCCCAAAAACTTTCACGTTCTATTAAAATTAATCGCGTAGGGCAAATCAGATGGCCCATGGGTATCTACCAAACGAATGACGCTCCCTGCCGAACTTCCCGATGCATTCGACTGTACCCGCCTAAGCGATCGTATTGATGGCGTTCGGGGCGTCGCCAGCCGATGCCGGTCCACGTTTCTCGACCAAACAGGGGACCTATGGTTCTGCGTTCCTGATGCAGTAGTGTAGGTGGAACGGCCTTCCCACGTCGATGCATTAGAAGGTTGTAAACTGTTGCTCCGGCCTCGCGAGAATGCCTCACTATCATCGCGGAAGTCCATCGTATCAGTCTCCCCTTCCTCGTCCGAAGGTCCAATGATAGACTCGCTATCGCCGTGGGAGCTTTCGGCGTAAATATCGTCCATAATGTGCATATCAAGCGACTTCATCCCCCTTAGCAACCCAGCAAATATTTGCATCAGATCCCGAAACTCCGCCTCGTGAAGCTCGTGCGGCGAGAACCGCGCGCGTTCGTATAGTGCGATGAACTCTGCTCCAATCTCGGGCGGTTTGATGACGTCCAAGCTAGTAAGGTGTTGCAAATATTCCCTCAGACCCATCGACACCGGTCGCCGTAAGATGTCTACCACTCGTGTGTCCGGGATGGATTGTTCAGCACCAGGGGACGAGGGGTCAAACGAGCGAGTCGCTGTCAAAAAGGGGTCAGGGGGAGCGAGAGAGACCGCTTTAGCTTCTATCAGGTTCGGAAGTTCTTGGATGACCGTTCGGTACGGCAGGTCGGGCAAATCGGGGGATGCAGGAGAAGACCATCCGGGGTGTGCTACAAGGCCCCACGGGGGGCGGTCGTGGTCTATCAAAAGCATGGGGTAGTCGGCAAAGGTATCGCCATCTGCAGCTGTGTCCCTTGGCCTAGCTTGATAAGCAACAATAGCGCTGCGAGCAAGCCCTTCAACCACCAGTCGTCTCACACTCTTTCCGACATCCTCCTTCTCTATTGGGATCCATGCTTTGGGGATTCCTGCTAAGGCGCTGCGATTGGTATAGATCCGCGTTGCGTATATCAGCGCCGCTAATATAAAAGTCACGATGTAGCCACCACTAATGATAAAGATATTCGTGAGTCGCGAGGTTACGTAGCACTGGTAGATCGCGTCGGCTGGGGTCAGCACTATAAGACAGAAGAGGACGATAGAGAGAACGATAAAGATAGTGTAATTGAGGATGCGATAGAGATTCCAGGCCATAATATCGAGCGCATCATATTGCGCATCGCAGCCTGAGCTCGTCGCTGCCCCGACCGTCCATGATCATGAAAGGAAGTACTTCAACTGGGGTCGCTGTGGCCGACCGAGAGGGGGGTCACGTGCAAGACGGAGTCCAACCAAATTAAGGGGCCACGGGGAGCCTTATACTTCCACTCCGTACGTGAAGCTCAAAAAGCATCGCCAATTTGATATGGGAGGGAGAGAAAGAATGACATGGGCTTGACATATGCCGTGACCTCTGTTCATAAAATACTAACTATAAATCTATATAAATATATATATGTGCATGGATCCACTCATGACTGCCCTTAGTCGTCAGCAATTGCTACCTCGTCCTCCCATTGCGCTTTGAGGGCCTCTCCACGAGCCCGGCGGATAACTCTTTCAATGCCGTCCAGACCCTTCTTAAGCACATCCATCTTAGGCCCGTAACTCAGACGGACGAAGTGATGGCAGGGGCTGTCGAACAGGTCTCGTCTCTTGGCAGGGTTCAGGTCGAAGAAAATACCAGGCACCACAATAACCTTCTCGGTCAGAAGGGCGTTGAAGAAGTTCAGACCGTCGGAGATGTTAGCTTCCGCGGGAAGAGGAGGGTCCAAGGCAGTCAGGTCAAGCCAAATGTAGAAGGTGGCCTGAGGAATATCCTTGATACGGAATCCAATCTCAGTCAAGCGCTTCACAACGAAGTCTCTCTTTTCACGGAAATGATGCTGAAGAGCCTTCATCTCTGCGCGTACAAGGGACGGCTCAAGCATGGGAATGGCAGCTTCCTGGAACGGCACGTTGGCACCTCCATCCAGGTAGGAACCAGCGGAACCCAAAGCGTCAACGAATTCTTTAGGGCCGACAATCCAGGCGATACGCCAACCAGGCAGGCGGAAACGCTTGGTGAGACCGTCGATGAGCAACACATCTGCCGGGGTTAGCACGAGATAATCATCTATAACTTCCGAGTGTTGGCCCACCGTCTTGGTTGACATCCTCCACATTCGTAGCACCACTGAGAGTCGTGCCGTCACAGTCGGTGGTGTAGTTGTAGCCTCCATAGAATTCATCCAAAATCAGCGTCGCGCGATCCCTGCAGATGTCTTGAATCCGTGCCAGCTCCTCGCTGGAGACAAAATGTCCGGTCGGGTTACGGGGGTTCGAGGTCAAGAGGACCTGGGTACCACGGGCAATTTCCTCGGCGATCTTGTCGGGGTGGATATGATAATGGTCGTTCTGGGAGAGGGGAATGGGAATAGGCGCGATCTAAAAGATGATTTGTGAGCTATCGCGACACGGATCAAAGACCATGCTTGTAGACTGCACTTCTCAAAAGTCTACTAGTGACTCTGCACATACATTCTTGAACAAAGTCAACATCTCCGAGTACGCAGAGTAGTCGGGAATGGGGAAGGAAAGGTACGAATTGCCCAGAATGGCTGCGATTCGAATCAAACCCGCGCGTCCACCGGGCACAATGCAGACATTTTCCCAAGTGTACTGGCTCTCTTTGCCCTGGCGGTAATGCTCATTGTACAACCGAGCGACAGCGGCGCGGAGGGGCTTGATACCGGCCGTGGGGCCGTACTCACGAGCAGCAGAGGTGATAGGAATGCTCGTCGGGCGGGGGAAACTGCCTTCGATCTCATCATCGGCTTCGGGGGCACCTTGGCCCAGATTCGCCCATTCGGCTGGATTTTCCGCATAACCGTGTTCTGTCGCACGTTCCGTACACCAGACGACACCGGTCGAGGCACGCGAGGCATCGAGGCCGGCGTGAGGGCGGTGACCTTCGTGAGCGCTTCGGAATTGACGATGGGTTTCCGATCGGAGTTCTGTATAAGGAAGTTTTGTCAGAGAACATGTGTATGATGATTGATTGGCTGTCTTTCTTTCTTTCTCCTTTTTCTTTCGTTTTCTTTTTGTTGGTTGAACCCCTCATTCCGCGGGCTCTACAACATCGTCGATCGCAAACGTGCGACTCCAATCAAAAACTGGTATCAAGGAAGAACGCACCATTCTCCGACAACTCCTTGCCTAGGGAGAATCGCCTGTTGGAAGGCCGCAAGATGCTCACGCGGCGGCCAGAGAACGACATGTTTGCTGCTTGGCAACAATATCAAAGTTGATACGGAGGATAAAAATAGTCTAGCAGATTGATGCGTTTCTTGGCTTTCTCGTAAGTATAAAACCAATGATGCCAAGGATGCGTGCGATCTATACGTAGAAGAAAAGGAAAGCAAAGGGGGAAAAGAAAAGAGACGTCAAAGTAGGTGACAGTCTGCCAGGGTATCGACCGCGTCAAGCGCTGTTAAATATGACATGAGAGAAAAAGAAAGAGCACACGGCAAGCTGAATGGTTTTTTAAGGCTCTCTCTCTCAGGCATCACTCTCACCCTCCTCTTGTTTTGTCACCTCCAATTTTGACTTTGGAGAATCAGCCCAACCCCAAAGTACTAACATTCGAACCAATGACAGAAAAGGATGGGTGAAATTATATCCCGCACTTGATAATCCCTCAATATAAAACAAAACCATACATGACTACTAACTAGTCCGAAGGCCGTTGGGCTCCTATTCGCCTCTGGAGGGTCGATCACCGTCAGCCCTGAACGCGCATCCCTTGAACAAAGATTGGAAATGCCTCATGAACCAACAGTATTGCCCCTTATCCCGTGGCTACTGTTACTATTATTATTCCCAGCTTACTTCCAGTCTTCAACGGCAGAGTATCGGCACGGAAGTCCGTTTCGATCGGATCTGAAAAAGCGGTCGAGATGCCGACGGTCTGGATTGGGTCCCGACCAGGGGGGGCAGAAGCCGGTGGGGCTCCTTCGGATTCCATCCGATGGGTGGCTATAGTTACTCCTTATATCTACCTTAACAGAGTACTTATGTACGGATCGAACGGAGAGTGCTTGCCTCACTTATCCTGAGGTAATTAACTTATATAATTATAGAATTCGCCTAGTCTATACCAATCTACCCAACCCGAGCCGAAACACAGAAAGCCCAACACAAAATAGCGCTCAAACTCGCGACCAAGTCTAACAGAAGAGCCAGCCTTGGGAATACAAGTTCACTATACATCTCATCTCTTATAAACTGGAAACTGGTCTGTTCGATGGAACAGCGGTATACGTACATCATGCAGTCATTGCCCGCGGATAGGGACGGAAGGGGCCCGAACAAGAATAAACAAAAGTCAGTCGTCATAAGCATCTCACCCGACAAGAGAGCTCCGGATAAATGCACATGGTCAGGGTGAAGATAAACATAAATCGGCTTCCGGTAAAACACCCCAAAGAGGTTGTGTAAGAAAGGAAGAAAAATGAAGAGAATAGAAAGAGAAAGAGAGAAAAAGGGAAACAAAGTATGAAGGAAAAACGAAACCAGCCCTTTCTCTTCCCCTTTGTTCGTGGATGAAACAATGGCTTCTCAATAATCTCAAGCCAATCCAGTTGGAAATGAGTTGCAGAGAACCTGATGACAACGCCAGCAACTTCTTAAATAGACGCCCCTTCTTTTCCTTCCATCTCCGTAGACAACCAGAGCGAAAGGGGGAATTTCAAACAGCAAAACAAAAAGCGGAAAATAATAATAAGTAAAATGAAGAAGATGAGAAGAGAAAAAGAGTATAGTAAAAACATGATAAAGAGCGCGCCACCTCGTCTATAATGCGTTTAGTTCTCGACTGCTTGGCAATAGAGTTGAATCTCTCCAACTTGGCCTCTGGAAAGCATGTCACGGTGTTGCTCCCGCCATTCCATAAACGCCAATTGGACGGCCTCGTCGCTGTCAATGGTGACGAAATCTCCATCCTCATCGCGGTAACGTAACCTGACCGACTTGCTACCTATGGATCGATTGGTAAACCGGGCCAATTTCGCATCCACTCGGTCTGTGAGGGAACGGAACATGATGTTGCTGGCAATCACTAGAGTAACGTAGTTATCATCGAAATTAACCTTCGCTTTAAGTTGGGTCGGCATGAGAGATTCCTCCTCTGGTTCTTGGCTCAGCGGGGATGTGGGCTGATCTGACACAGGCTGATTCATTCGAGATTCAGAGTACTGGGGCTCATGGAAATGCGTGGGTTGTCCATTGGGAACATTTCCATTTCGGCTAGGCAGCGTGGTATTGGTTGGTGAATTGGCTTGACTTCTATTAACAGGCGCTTCATGCTAGCCATATGAGCAGGGATCGGTGGAACGGGAACGTTGTCAACCGTCTGCATTGTGTGTGCGCCCATGTACCGACGCGATTCAGGGTTGTGGTGATGTATATCCGGGCTACTCGCAGAACGCATCCGCTGTGCCATGCCATTAGAAGTGCCAGACATAGGAGGTAGTGAAGGGCGCTGAGCGCCTCGCCCATTGGGTGCACCGCTGAAGTAGGGATTCGAGTTCGAGCCATCTCTAGAAACGCCACGAGATAATGCAGGAGCGGTATACCGATTGGGCTCTTCGTTCCATGTACTACCTGGAGTCGGCTGACGGCCGTACGAATAACCAGCAGTAGACTGCGAGCTTGACCTTGTGGATGGGGTTTCGGCAACAGGCGAAAAGTAAGAGTTAGTGTTTCGCTCGGCTGGCGACATACTACCACCAGGGAACTGTGTATGCACAGAAAGGTTCGGGTCTGGCATAGGGAAGCGAAACTTGTTTGACAGGGGCGGGCCAGAACCACCACTACCACCGGTTGCGGATCGCGTCCGGAGACTAGTGCTAGATGCATTCCGACTCATAGGAAATTCGGAGAAGAAGCCAGCCTCCTTAGTTGCCTGTTCATCGGCATCATGTTCAAGGTACGGATTGGGCATGTTCGCCATATTCCTCATGTACGTAAATTCTGTCTCAGATGTACCGGTATTCCGTGCGCTGCGGTGTTCTGCTTGAATTGCACGTTGATTATCAATGTCCCTGTACCATTTGCGCATGGCGTCTTCATTTTGGTAGCGTATGATAAAGTTGTCCACTACGCCTGGATCACCTTTCCAAAAGATTTGAATACGATAAGAACCTGTGAAACAGTGTCAACCCAGCACAAGTGTTGTTGAGAACCAAAGACAGCCCCGTACCTGGTTTCTGATAGCAAGCTATATCCGTCACGTTTGCCATGTAAATGCGACCCTTGAGCTGCAAGCGTGGTTTTCCTTTCACAGTAGCAGATGGCTTATCTTTACCGACCATCAATTTCGTTTTCTGTTTGTTCGGATTGATATCCTTGCAGCAAAGAAGGATGCGTTCGAAAAGGTAGATGTGATACTAGACGCGGAGGAAGTAAAAGTCAGCAATCATGTGCTCCACAGTGGAATCTTGTCTAATCTTAGCCCCCAAAGAGGTCTTTAATGTTACTTTCAGGCACGTAAGCTTGACCAGATGATGAGGAGCGTGGTGTTCTGATTTGTGGGTATGGATGTAGCCATCTTATCAGGCAGAAGAAGTCATAGTAGAGCAGCATGGGCAGGATTAATAGAGCTCGTGGGTCGGAAATATCAAAAGAGTGTCTGGGAGGGAACAAACCTCTCTTTCTGAATCCTTGCCATTGTCTCCCTTCAAAACAGTGAATGTACCGAAACGAAGCAAGTCACCAAACGATTCTATTTTAAGCGACTTCCAATCGTCTACTCGTTCGTCTAGCTCTGTGAATGCCGAAGCCAGGTGTTCTTTGTCAATAGCATCGTTTGCGGAATCAAGGACAGACTGAATGGAGTCGATGGCACGGGTAATGTCCGTCTGCAACTCGGGGTTTTCAGTCTGCTTACGAAGTTCCTGGAAAACAAATTTAGTACAGCGCTACCTACGATGGCTCTGAGGACGACATGAAGTACTTACGGAAAGCATCAAAGGATATTTAGTGAGCCGCTGGAAAGGCTTCACAAAGAACCCATTGAGTGTTGAGGGTTGGGCCACCATCTGCTTCAAGTCAACAGTCCTCGGAGCTGTATGGATTCTGTCCCATTCCTTCAGGCAGACTTCGTCGCAACGCATTTGGTTCGCGATAAACGGTTCATACTGCCGGAAAGCATCCTCGTGTTGGATAAACAACTCGCCCCAGTTTTGCCTCTCCTCCGGCAAGGCATAATGTTGCTCAATCCGAATTAAGAATCGTTGGGCGAAATCAAGGAGATTGTTCAAATTCAAAAAGATCTGATGGCTAGGGTCGCCGGTAAGAGCCCCTGTCTCCTCTAACTCTTTCTTCAGAGCTTGTAGATTTTGAAGATGGTGAACATAGTCGCGCTCCGTCTCCAACAACTCCTTAAGAATGTGCTCCCTCTTGGTAAGTTTCACAGTTCCTTTTTCCGGGGCGCGGGATGAGACATCGGACGTTCGTTTCAGCTGACCCTGCATTTCTAGAATGTCCAACACACGGTTCACCATTTTGATCACTTTGATAAAACCAGTTGTACTCTCGCCATACAAGTCGGTGATAAGGAAGCAGTCTTGTTGAGGAAAGCCCAACTCTTTCAGAGATGCCTGTAGGAATTTGAAGGTGGCAGCCTTGGGACGTTTTGCTTCGGGGACCTTTTCAGGATCGACCTCGAGGACCTCTTCAGGGCTTGAGGCGTTGTAGATGGTCAACAAGGGGTATCCTTCCCGGAGGCAATTCCATAGCGACGCCACAGGGTCGGTGTTTCCTTGGGCGAGATCCTCTTCATCCATCTCTCGTAAATGCGATTCGAATGTCGGGAGTTCTGCGAGGCGCTTTTTGAGATTGACGCAGCTTTGATAGATCGACTCACCGCCGCGGCGGTTGATGATATTGTCCTCGGCGATAGGACCGCTTGTCATGACTGCGGTCTCCGCCATTTCGACTGACGGTCGACTGGGACCGTGCGGGGAAACACCGACAGCTGTATGGGGAAGATGGTTCAAATCTGCGCAGCAGACCAACGAAGGAAGCGAGTGGACAGAGACGATAGATGTGGTTGTACAAGAATCACGTCGAGCATGGATTACAGACTGCGAGCCGGTGGACCGATGCGGGATGGATGGCGCAAGCGAGCAGCTAAGGAGTGAGTGGAGATAGTGGTACGTTAACTATCCCTAAAGCTGAGTCAAACGACGGTTCCGTGTCTCGACCTTCAGTAGGTTTGGTTTTAGAAAAACGGAAAAAAAAAAAAAGAATCAAATGTATAAATACCCTAGTCAAGGGGGATCGAGCGATTGTCTGTTCTTTTCTAAATTTTCTTTGGGGTTTCTTTTTTTGCTTTTTTTTTGACCTTCTTTTTTTTTTCACTCGAAGGTCAAAATTTCTGGCCCTTGCTGGCAACAGCCTCCAAAGACCGGGAAATTTGGGAGGGTTCAAAGATAGAAAGGGTGAGTGTGGGGTTTGCCGCTGCAACCAGGCAAGCGTAATAGAAAATCAGAAGGAAAGGATCAAGAACCGTCTTCTGGTGTAAGGCTTGTAGTTAAATAGTAAAAAAAATGGGAAACAGTCAACAAGGAGTGCAAGGCGCAGAGGAGAGAGAGGCAAAAAAGAAAGAAAGAACCATCAAGATCGATCAGTATGAAGGATGGCAAGAGAAAGGAGACATAGGAGGGAGGAAGAAGAGGGAGCGAACGAGCGAGAAAGAGAGTGAGAGTCCAGGCCACCAGCCAGTAAAGAAGTGATGTAGTTCACTTGCTAGATCGGGGTAGCGCGCGTCAGGCTCCTTAACTTGGCTGGTGAATGTTCAATTGGTTCAGTGGTTGAAAGGGGGCATAAGGGGAGAGAGAGGGGGGGCACAAGAGATGGTGGAGTGGAGGGGCCTAAGGGCATCTGAACTTACTACTACAAGTACTAAGTACTAACTAGTAGTACTCCGTAGTATTATTTCCCTCTACTGTAGTCTAGTGCCCAAGTCAGTTAGTCTGCTGTACGACGGGAAGTATGTATGTTGTTGTATCTACTGGGAATGTATGTACAGGATGAAGTATACTGCATAACTTCCAACAGTAGTTGTTAGGTTTAGCACATATTTCAACCTCTTCCTGACCGGTAGGATCCTTGTTCACATACATAAAGCACATTAATAATAGAACAGGGGGGCTAAATATGACCTTGAGGTCTTATCAGCCCCCTGGAATGGAAAGAAATCATTGGTATGGTGGGTGAATTTCAAACTTGAGACCACTGCAAAAGCCGGGGTTGGGTTAACAACCCCATTCCTTGACTGAAATCTTCCCAGGTTTCCAAATGACCGACAGTAGTGGCTGGGGGCATGGATATCGGATGCACATCAGGTTGCATGAAGACTCATCTCTTACATGAAGTGTTTGAGATTTTGACTAGTCTGAACTAGCGCGATAATTAGGCACGGGTCATATTATGATTTCCCCTGCTGAAGTATCAACCACTTTTGGGTCCATTTATTATGAAGTGGGGGTTCAGTCAGTAAACAAGACTTTCTATAGCCGCTGTCATCAGAAGTTGTTCAACCCTGGTATGATAATACTACACCTCCAACAGGATGTCTTCTTCCTCCTTTTGTTTTTGTTTTTAAATATTTATTTGCCTATTTTTCTTTAATTTTCAAATTCGTTTTTATATAAAAAAAAATTGAATGAATAGATAATAGTAATTATAAATGTATAATCTTCCTCAACCCCTGCAGAATGGGGCAAGGAAGGGGACGTCGGGGCGAGATGAAGGAATATAAATAGAATAAAATAAAATTGAATGATTATACCTTTTGTTCAGCCCTAACCTATTGGAAAGCCTATCTTTCAGACCCAACTAGAATATTCATGTGAACCACCAGACAAGTTAGTAGCACCTCTACCTTTTACAATTGACTATACATCACAGGAAAATTCAGTACTGAGCTAAAAATGCCAACAAACAACAGTAAACCCGATAGAAACCCCGTTGGTTCCCAGGCCTATGGAGTACTATCAGAATGATGGCGTGGATGTCTCAAGAGTTAAATTGATCTTCTTCACTTCTGACAGTGGCTTATTTCTACCAAAAGAGCAGTTTTTGGGTGCTGTTTACCCTTATGAGACCATAACAGTCTATCTGACTCAAGCTATATATATACAGCAAGCAATAGCAACCAGAGTGATATCGTCCCTCACCCGCCAGGTGTGAGTGTTAGTAGAAAGTAGGATATGAGGTTGGTCGGGACAGGTGCTCTTCAGACAAAGTAGAACACCTATTCAATAAATCTAGCCTTGCAGGAACATGTGGCCGTGAGCCGGACAGGTTTGGACACCAAGGGGCAGTTAGACTACTACCCAGTTATCTCCTCATATAGTAAATAGGTAGGTATACAGGTATCATATGTAGTCATTAATTGATTGCTTGGTTTAGCTGTTGCTGACTCAGCCCTATACATTCCTTGGGTTTCTCCAGATAATCCGGATGGAACCTGGGACAAGCACATTGTAACCGTTGCTTGCTATTTCTTTCTTGTTTTAATCTATACTACACAATACTATATCCCCTATGCTCTCGTCAGCAACTCCAGAAAGGGTATACACACTACGGGGTAGTCTCAGGGAACTTAGCTGTTTCAAGTAATGATAGTCTACTCCGTAACGGAGCTCTACGTCGGCTATGGATCAAAATGAGATTGCGCCATGGCTCCTACACAACCAATCCACAAGGTTATGTGGAACAAAGAAGGTCGTCAAATCGAAATTCTTTTACAGATTGCTCTCGAACCATTCTTGACAGCTGACAATGGTACCAAAGTAATCGAGTCCAACTCTCGGCTAAAGTCGAACAAGCAATGGCCGACAAAATCGGACCTGTGAAAGGGCTTAGGACATACTAGTGTATCATCAAGGAGGACGATGAGGGTGATATCCTCAAATCTAGCAAGTTCTCACTGCTACAAGAAAGCATGCAAGTTGTATTACTGGATGCTTGAACCCTTGGCCCGGGTTCTGAGAGGCTTGGCTGTGACATATATGTTCAGGTTCAGGTTCCTCGGTGTAAGTAGCTGCAGTGTTGAAGGGATACCGCTGCACGTCACTGGGGGGAAAGTCTGAAGTAGTACGTGTATCTATAATCAGGATAATACTGACCAGAGAGGTTACCTGGATGTTCTAGATACAGTACAGCGGTACAGAAAGTGGAGGATTATCTTGCTTAAGTGAGGAAGAGGATACTAGTATGTATGTAATGTTTGCTTCCTTCCTGGCTTGGTAAACACTACTACCCCGGCGGTACGCAAAGAAAACTAAAAATCTGACGTGACCCGTACCGTACTTGGAAGAAACAAACAACAACCTGTGTAAGTCTGACTAAACCCGGTTGGGTATCGATAGTCAGTCATCTATCAATCCACCACCAACGCTCTCTGACGACAGTCCTTCCTCAATATGGCGTTCAATCACCGTCTTTAAGGCCCTTCAATGCTGAGCTGCGATATAAATATCGTCCATGCTTGTTCTTGAACGCGTGAAGCGGTCTACTTACAGGGACACAGGCAGTCCGATATTCTTTTGTTTTGCTGCCAAGTAAGAAGACAAACATCAGCTAAGCTTCGCGCCGACTGAGCTGAGGCTTGGGCCAACCCCCGTGTCAGTTGAGCAACAAAGGTGGATCTGACTGCTGCATCTCGACTCTCTTGTTACAGTGACGAAAGAACTCATGGCTGGGGAGACTACCGCCCCCAATTATTCCCCCGACCTCACCGCCCCCTCATTATCTGCACCTTACAGACTAGACGAGGGTTACTCAGACGAGACCAGAAGTCAGGTGGACAAGGAACTTGCGGAGCTGCCCTCGGATGATGTGATGCCTCTTCCCGATTGGCTTCTAGCTAATAGCGAAGAATATAGCTGGTGCGTTGAACTTTCCCGCCAGCCAGCGCCGTTTGCGTGTTTGGACGGCCAGGCTGATGACTTCTGCCTTTTGTTTGTGGGGCGTTTATGCTTACGATTCATTATGTATAGAGATTGCCTACAGTTTATTACGCACACTACCCACTTCTACCGTGGCCGCAGTTGTCGACCGCCTTGCGCCTGTGTTGCACATGGATCCCGTTGTCAAACTACCCCCCGAGATCACCTCCGAGATCTTCTCCTACCTTGACCCTAAGACTCTCTTGACAGCTTTATTGGCATCTCGCGCCTGGCGGGACCGTATAATTGACTCGGGTCTGTGGCGAGGGAAATACATCGATGAAGGCTGGCGCGTCGATATCGATGCAATCCGTTCATTCGAGGAAAGGCAATCCAAACTTTCGTCCCCTTGTCTTCGTAAATCCCGATTAAGGAACGCCGATACAGATATCGGAGAACCGAAGAATAAGAAACGAGTACCTCCAAGCTGGTTAGACTCGCGAACGACGGGATATGTGGGCAGTTACATAATCGGGCGGCAAGATGGACAACAAACCTCTACGGAGGCTGACACTGAGGGTGACCATCTCATGAGCGATGTCGCAAATGACCAGAGCGAGTCAACTTCCTCTGGGCACCAGTTAGACTCGAACAACATTCGAGAGACTCAGACAGACCTCTCTCGCACCACGCATGGACCCACGCCCTCATCAGTTCACTCGTCCCCAAAATCATCTATTTTGCTACGGATGCCTAACGGTGGTGCTAGAATTAACTGGCTTCATCTCTATAAGCAACGTAGACGCTTGGAAGAGAATTGGAATAGAGGTCGCCTTACGAAATTCCAGATTCCCCACCCTGAGCACTTGGCGGAGTGCCACAAAGAGTGTATTTATTCAATCCAATTTTGGGGGAATTGGCTGGTGAGTGGTAGTCGAGATAGGACTGTCCGAGTTTGGAACATAGATACGCAGAGACTGCGTTATCGTCCTCTTGTGGGCCACTCCAAATCGGTGCTCTGTCTCCAATTCGATCCTCGACCTTCTGAAGACATTATTATGACTGGGAGTAGCGACAAGAGCGTCATTATATGGCGGTTTTCCACCGGTGAGAAACTCAAAGAGATTGCACCGGCGCATCAGGACTCCGTGTTAAACCTCAGATTCGATGAGCGTTATCTTGTTACATGTTCCAAAGATAGGCTGATAAAGGTTTGGAATCGGCGTGAGCTCATGCCCGGTGACAAGGACTATCCTGTGATCCATCATGGGTCTGGGGCTATATTTCCAGCGCACATCGTTGATATAAATGAGCTTCCTTCCCCTATTACAGAAACCGAGCTAGCCAAACGTCACATACGCAGCCTAGCTCCGTATTCTCACTTGATGACAATCGCAGGGCACGGGGCTGCAGTTAATGCTATCCAGATAAGCGAAGATGAGATTATTTCCGCCTCAGGTGACCGGTTAATCAAGATCTGGAACATCCGCAGTGGTATCTGCAAGAAGACCCTTGTGGGCCATGAGAAAGGTATCGCATGCGTCCAGTTTGATGGCCGGCGTATCATCAGCGGAAGCAACGATGACTCCGTTCGTATCTTCGATCACAGCTCGGGTGCGGAGGTTGCTTGTTTATCTGGTCATGCCGACTTAGTAAGGACCGTCCAAGCCGGCTTTGGTGACCCACCAGGAGCCGAAGAGGCTATGAAGTTGGAAGCTCTGGCCGTTGATAGCGAGTTCCTCGATGCTCGGCGCTCCGATGAAGCTGTAGATTATGGACCAAGGGCTCTTAGGCGTGCCGGCCACCGCCAGAACACGGCCGGTTCCAGAAACCCAAAGGACATTAAGGCTTTGGGTGCCCATATCCCACCGGGAGGAGGCGGAAGTAAATGGGCTAGGATTGTTTCGGGTTCCTATGACGAATTAGTGCTTGTTTGGAAGAAGGACAGAGATGGCGCCTGGGTCGTCGGCCAACCACTGTCTCACGTGAAAACTTTGAAGCAAATCAATGGAGAGGATACTGATGATGAAACTCCTCCTCCTCGTGGACCACGGAACGCCTTTGCCCAGCAAGCTCAGAGAAATCGACCTACCAACCCGGGTGCCGTCCCAGCAACAAACCAGCCTTTCAACCCTCAGCTTCAACAGCACCCACCAGTTGTGCAGGCCCCAGGAGCGGCGCTTCACCATCACCATCATCACGCAGCGCGGAACCAACAAGCCCGTGGAAATAACAATAATAACAATAACAACAACAATGGCAACAATCCGCCATCCTCTAGGGTCTTTAAGGTCCAATTCGACGCGCGGAAAATTGTCTGTGCCACACAGGACCCAAGGATAGTGGTATGGGACTTTGCAGACAACGACGAAGAGATAAAAGAAGCTTCTCAGTTCTTCACGGGGCTTTAATAATTCACTTCGTTTTTTTTAAGGACTTCTGCATATACCGCTACCGACATCATGTCGGTCTTGTCGCTTTCATTCTCCATTCTATATTAGCATCCTTTCTCTTTCTTCTCCCATTCTTCTTGGTCTTTATTTAGCCCAATTGGATATTGTTGCCGATGTTCAGTATTGTATGTGAATATTAGGGTCTACGATCTCTTCGGAAATTTTCTGAACTCATCATGGGCGTCATATGGAATGTCTTTGAACTCATGGTTTATTCTCTAACGCCTATCGTTTCCGAGCATTATTGCATTGAGGAGTAACGGAGTTGACCGGTTCATGTCTTTGCAGTATCAGGTATGGAAACTCGTATGATTAGCCTTCAAGCCATGGGTTCCTTAGTTAAGAATATAGTAAAAAGGTGGCGTAGAAGCCTCCTTTTCTTTCATCGAATGAACACGATCAACCACGGCTCTCTAAAGGGCTACCTCATGAAGAAGAGTAACAATAGTGGATCCTGATGAATACAGACCAGCGTAATCCAATATCCGCAAGGTTTTTTATGGCAGTGAAAAAAGATTCCCGAGTGAACCATGTGGTTCATACAACGCCTGATATCCAAAACCGCAAATCGTGTCAGCGTTTAAAGAGGCTCCTGGGTCTGTTCTAACCATGTGGAGGATCCATAATTACGAGAGGAGATAAAAGCTCGAAACGACGTCCACATGTTTGAGCAGTAATGCCCAAACTCCTGCGCCGTGCCCTTCCTGTCATGCGAATGAGTCGTGCTGTCGTACGAGACCCGGCTCCTTGCAGTAGCATATGTGTCATCAGAAGTAGTGTTCACACATACAATAGTATCCTGTTCATTTCTGCCTCCCACACAACAGCAAAAATAAGAGTTAACAATGTTTGAGGCCTGTAACCAACGGCCATGTTGCCCCTCAAGCATGACACATCCTTCATGGATAGAAGGTTCCGCTGTTGATCGTGTTTGTGTGAGGGAGCAACCGGAGGGTTCGGAAGCTAGTATAGCAGGCATGTCCACCACCAAAGTCCTCCTAGCCCCTGGTTCTAAGGCGTGTCTGTCCGCGGGGTTAGAGGTTGTTGTTGCTGATTGAGTAGTCACCGAGCAGCTCGGCCCGGGTGAGATACTGCTTGATATGTATTGTGGACGAGGAACTGGTAAGTGGTTTCCTGGGCGAGTTGAGTTCTGCCGTTTGATATGGGAGTAATGCTCTGTGTCTGATGGCCGAGTTTGAACAGCGGCATCACCACCATCACCACCCTCGTCAATGCCACCACACTGAGCCATAGAAAGGTTCCTTCGATGGAATGGATGGTCGTGTAATCTACCATTCGCACCGACTCCATGAGCACTATGCCTATGGGGGAAGCGCCCTTGGACCACAGTGCTATCAACTGGCCTCACAACAGCGCATCCTCGCCTATTAGGCCGAAAGGCAGAGGATGAGGAGATACCAAAGAATCTTCGAAGTGACTCTCCGTAGGATTCGACTCTATTACCATCAGCAGCATTACTACAACGGCCACGTTGCTGGGATTGCCCATTGCCAGGTGCTAAATGGACAGGAAATCGCGCAGAGGAACGGACAGCCTCTTCGCTGCCAAAAGATGGAAGTCCCGGAGGTGTGGGCATCCTTACCGGTGGTGGGTACGTGGGTAGAATAGGACTCGCAGGGGACGCTACACTTCCCAGCCACATGGAAGCTTTCACGTTTGCATCTGCATCATTGACACTTGCCGTTTTGTGGTGTCGCCGTTGGTCGAACCGGTCTTCTGGCGACTCTGGAATTGGCACGCTTACTCGTTGTCGGTCATTTTTCGGCGACAATATATGGCATTGGGATGTATTTGGCTTTGATAGATTACCTGCCGTGTACTCGGACATGGGAGCGACAAACATTGCCATGTTTGCTGCCATTCTGCTATTCAGAGTACAACTCGACCTAGGCACAAGGTCTTCCAACCCCGAGCTTGCCCTTGCGGCATTGTATATCGAGCTTGCATCGCTTAGACTCGACCCAGATGACTCTCTGGTCGAGGCTGGGTGGGATATCGCTCTGTTTTGCCGCGGGACAGAGTCCGGGGTGGTTAAAGGAGAGCGACATCGCAGATCCATTCTGAGGCGTGACAGATCTGAGAACTGGCATAGGATTAGTCGAAGTGTAGTCAACGAAGGGCGCATATTGACCTATGAGCACGGAGTTCGAAATGTCACCGTACTTTCCAACCTTGCTAAGAATCCAATTGAGAAAGAGCAGCAATGAAGTGAATTGGAGGGAAAGAACTACCTTTGGTCGTCAGATAGAGACAAGCCGAAATTATCGCTCCAAACATTAGTGGTAAATATGTGCCGAAGTAAGTATTTCTGTGGCCCTTTAGATTCCGCACCATAGGATGTACGAGCATCGTTGAATATGAGGAACTGCTTCTGACAAAACCAAGAATTGCGATGAATCGTAGGATAGTCACCAAGTCCATTGTGCGCACTTCGAAGAGTAGATATACATTTAACAAGTCCCTTAGAATATAAACAACATGCGGGATCATAAATGGTCCAATATATACCCAGAATTAATAAACATTAATATGTACGATGAAGAGAATATCAGTAAGATGAAGTGACCTCAACTGAAATAATTGGGTGGCTTGAGAATTAACAAGGAGAAGTTTAGGATATCATCATCATCGTCATAAAGCCGTGACGGTCTGATTCGGGCCAGCTTTGCTGGCTTGCTCCCTTTTCAGATTCCTGAGCAAGGCCTCCAGCCTTCGGCGTTCTTCTTGCTCCGCCTGTACTCAAGTCAGCCCGAGGACCTTGCTAGAGAGGATAACGGTGTACTCACCTTCAGTATCTTCATATTTTCAGTCCGCGTGTCACGCATCATCTTCTTGAACTCGTTCTTCAGCACCATGGTTGATGTGGTCTCGTACGTAGTTCCATCTCGTCCCATCGACGCTGAGTGCATGCCCATCCAAGTGATCCGCTCTTCATTCAATTGCGTCTCCAGTTGCTCACAGCGATCCCGAAGCGCGTCAATGAGGCTCTCGAACTTCTCGCGTTCTTTTTCAAATTCGATACTAGCTTTGGTCATGACTTCATAGTCATCAATCGTCTCACGCAGCTCCTTCTCTAATGTCTCTACACGCCGCTGTGTGTCGCTGTTTGCAGGCTTACCAGCCTTGAAAGTTGCAAGCTCCTGCGCCAGCTCGATATTACGGGTGGTCAACACCTCGAGCTCTTTTTGAAGGACGGGGTCGACAGCGGCTGCCCGTTGAGACCGGCTACCATAAGCACCATCGAGCTCAGCCTGGGCCATTGTAAGCTCAGTTCGAACCCTCACAACTTCGCCTTCGAGCTCGGTTAATTCCGCTTGCAAGCGTGCCGCATTCTCCTCAGCTTCTGCCCGAGTTTTGGTTGCCTCGCTGAGCTGAGACTCCACGTCGGTGCGTATTTGTTCTATCAAGGTTTGCAACCGAGTAACTTCATCCTCGGCCTGTGTGCGCGAGTCCGTGGCTTCCTTCAGCCGGGCGTCAGTTTCAGTACGGATTTGCTGGATACTCTCCTCCAGACTCGAGATCTGTTTTGCTGATCGCTCACGGGATTCCGTGACCTCCTCTGCCTTTACATCGACCTCGCCACGAAGGTGATCGATCACAGTTCGTAAGCGCGCGATCTCGCTATCTGCTTCGGAGCGCACCGCAGACAGTTGCTCTGTGTGACCGTTGGACTCGGATCGAATCTGTTCGAGTTGAGATTCTAAACGGGCAACTTCGGTCTCGGCACGGACGCGTGCCTCATGGGCTTCCGCTTGAGTCGCATTTTCTTGTTGAAGTTCTTGCATGATGGCCTGCAAGCGGGTGTTTTCAGCTTCAGCGCGAAGGCGTGCTTCATGAGTCTCGGTGTGAGCATCTTTCTCGCGCTGGTGCTCTTGGATGACGGTTTGCAAACGTGCGATTTCAGCTTCAGCGTGAAGGCGTGCTTCAT